>NC_088403.1:28854057-28936557 GCF_034236695.1 Oncorhynchus nerka | reverse complement strand
TCCATCGGAGAGTGGTGGTGGTGCGCAGACAGACATATGTGTTTAGTCTATTAAAAGAGACAGCCGGCGTGCTTTGGGGAGGTGACCCCAGAGCTCTGTGACAGCTTCAGTTACACTAACACATGAGCTCCCCCCCCCCCCACCTCTCCTCACCTCTGCCTCACAGAGGTCACACACACCGTGGGGAGCGGAGTGCACCTCTCTAAGCTGCCAGCCTCGCCTCGGCTCACCCCTCCTCCTCCTCCTCCTCCTCCTCCTCCCACACCTAAACCCCTGATCTAGGAGTGTGTGTGTGTGTGGGGGGGGGGGGGGGATTTACCAGTTTATCCCTTTGAAGGGGGTAAATTGGAAATTAAACTACTGGGGAGACAGATATGTAGATGGCTGCAGCGATAGAGCCACTTCTCACCTTTCATTTTTCATTCATTCTCTCTCTCTCTCTCTCTCTCTCTCTCTCTCTCTCTCTCTCTCTCTCTCTCTCTCTCTCTCTCTCTCTCCCTCGTCTTTCCATTGTTGATTTAATTAAGTTTAGGAAATTATAGAATAACTGTGTCCACCTGCGTTGGTTCACACTAGAATAATCTCTTCGTTTAGCTCCTAACCCCCAGTCTAACCCCTAGTCTGCTGGTATCTCTGTTCACACTGTGGCTGACCTCTCCTTGGTCCACACACAGGGAATACACTCACTCACTCACTCATACGTGCATGCATGAACGCATAGCGGTCCGAGGTGTTGAGTTCTGTTATGGAGTTTAACAGCGAGTGTTGAGTGTGTTATTGACACGTTAACTTTATTGCCCGTTTAGTGTGTCACCATTTTGGTGTTAATGATAACAAGCAAGAGATGCTTCTTCACTGGTGGACTACGGTGAGAGAGTGTACTGTGAGAGTGCTGAGTTAGTAGAGAGAGAAGTGTGTTGTGATAAGTACCCAGAGCAGTGTTGAGTGTCCTGCTGGCACAGTGGACTGTGGCTGTGATCGGAGTGGAGATGTGACCTGGCAGAGACCTCAGTCCCTCTCTGTCCATCCCCCTCCCTCACACCTGCTTCAGTTCTGTCTGAACACTGAAACTAACTATGACCTCATCCTGCTGCTGGCCAATGGGGAAGGTGTGGTCAAATAAACCAGTTTGTGAAACAGTAGGAAATACCGTTTTAGGGTGTCCTTCTATATACAGTATATTAGTGGTTTCAGAGAGCAGGTCTTATTTCCCCTCTAATTAGTTATATCCAATATTTGTATTCTCTCCTTACTTTCCAGTAATCCTCTCTCTCTCCCTCTTTCTTGTAGTTAACCTGCTGTTTGACATGTTTTACTGTACGTTAAGCCAGGAGGTTGGAAATGCTCAACTCCCCAACGAGGTTCTGCCACAGGCGACAAAAAGAGAACAAGAAAATAATGCACACAGAAAGACAACACTGCAGTAAAAAGCGAGGTTGTAATTTTGACGGTGACGGCTCCACTTTGCGGCGGAGACGGAGTGTGGCTCTGCTCGCCGGTTCTTGAGTGAGAAGGGCTCCGAAGGGTTTAGCGTTTCTGTGACGGTGGGGGCCACGTTTTGACTAGGAGAGAAGAGGCCAATTAGTCCATTAATGTGAGTGTTGACAGGCGGAATACTCCCCCGGCTCGCCCGCCCCTTTAAAAAACAGTCCCGTAATAACAATAAGGCCAGCAGTAATTCAGCTCCTAAAGGGCCAGCCCGGGCCGGGCAGGGGACTGTTGAAAGTTTTACCTCGCTAATGACCTACTCAGAGTCTTCGCTCCAAACGAACAGAGTACAATATAACATAAAACTCCAGGTCACGTCGTGAGTGGGACATTCAGGCTCGTCAGGCTAACGTGCTTGGCAGCTGGGGGCTGGGGAGCTGGGGTTGGGACTGAAGCAGAGGCCGTGGTTCCGTGGTTGTGCTGTTTGAAGTTGCCGCGCTCCATTGTCTTCATTCTGTGCCCTTTGTTTCAGAGCAGGCCTGAGTTGCATGAGCCATTGTTTGTTCACAAAGGAAGTGTTGAGGTTTCCATCAGTGGAATAAACAGCTATACCATACTGCAGAGGTGATTTACAGATGCTATACCCCAAGGGGACTGGGGAAGTAGATGAAGGGGCGTTCTCTGTGTGTATCTATGGTGCGCCTCCCCGCAGTCTTCAGTAGGTCTCCCCTCTATGTAGGTTTACAGTTACAGGTCAGGGGTCGTAGGTGAAAGGTTGGGACGGGGCTACCCTGACAATGATGCAGGTGCTTCATTCAGCTCCACTCACCTGCAGCGTGTGGATGTCCGACCTTGTCACTCAATTAAGAGCAGGGATCCATGCACACACACACACACACACACACACAAAATCATCCCCACACACTTGCAGCCATGACCATTGCTTGGACCCCATGTAGTTGAGGGATTCTCTTACTGGACTGTGTGTGGAGGCGGGGAATCCGAGTGGTGCGGTCGGCGTGGAGACAAAAGGCCCGATGGCCCCTGGGTTTGGGCCCAGGAAGCCCCAGGTGTGGCCCCTGAGACCTGGGGTCCCGGGGTCCCGGGAGAAGGGTCCTCTCTCTCTGCAACAGGTGTTTACAACAGGCCCCGCTTTGTAGAGCCAGGGATGGCCTCCTCTCTCTCTCTCTCTCTCTCTCTCTCTCTCTCTCTCTCTCTCTCTCTCTCTCTCTCTCTCTCTCTCTCTCTCTCTCTCTCTCTCTCACTGTATGGATGTGCAAGGCTGTGTTCTCTCGAGCCTTGACCCATCTCTCTACTTACAGGACAGCTCACCTGGATCCTTGACATGATATGCATTACGAGCCCTCATGGGGCCTAACATAGCTACTGCACACTATAGACACACATACCCATCCACACAGTACCGGACTGTTCATAGTAAAAGTGTTGATGTCAGATTGTGCTTTGCACCAGCTGGATAGTCTTATTCTCTGTGGGAATTTGGGGGGAATGATGATGAAAAACAGTGCACATATAACTAGGTGGTTATACTGTGCGACTCCTGGGTCACTCCCACAGTCCTTTGCAGGTAATGAAGTCAGAGAGGACCTGTGTCTGTGCCCTGGCTGATGTTTGCAGGGGTATTGTTGAGGTAACACGAGTGTGTGTGTGTGTGTGTTTGCCACAAAGCCCGCTCTCTTTTGGGGCAGATGAGCAGAGAGAAAGTCCATACCTATCTCACAGACACCTGCTTCAGCTGGGTTGCCTCCGTCTCAGGCCTCAATACGGCTTTGACCTTTAATGAAGCAGCAATACAATAAACTCACACACACACACAACCAATGTATGTCCTTCAGTGTTATCGAGTTCTTGAGTTTGTGGATTGCACAGTGAGATGGAACAGAGTAAATGGGCATTTCAACGTCATAGATTTAGCTGGTGGTAACTTGTGGAATAGACACCGGCTGGAATGCGGTTTTAACCAATCAGCATTCAGGATTATAGCCTCCCGTTGTAGATTATAGCCTCCCGTTGTAGATCACCCTTGCTCCTGAAGGGGGAAAAATATCCTGGGCAAATGAATTACCGGTATCTCAGTTATTATCATAATAAACAGAACAGAAGCACATTTAGATTGTTGTCCTGTTAATCAGAGATCTGGCATGTGCCTCCCACCATCCATCTTTGCTTACAATATACAGGAAGTGTGTGTGAGAGTGCGTGCGTGCGCGTGAATGTGTGTGTGTGTATTTGCTACATGTTTGACCAGCATACGCTTTGATCCTGTGTTTGACCATAAACCTAAACCTTACTGTTACTTTACATATAAGATACATTTCTGTAAAAATATAAAACACATCGTATATTTCCTCAATATTTGAAATAATCTCCACATTTAGACATTGACTTTACCTGCAGCCCTAGATGGATGTTAGCCGTGAAGCATGAGGCTTCTCCAGATTGCTTCTCCAGGAGTCTGTTTCGTGCAGACACACCGAAATCCCATATATTAAAAATAAATGATATCTGAAATATTTGAAAAGCCCGGACTTCCTTCTCTCTGGCTCCAGGAAAACATACATCACAGCTGGCGTCTGCAGCCAGAACCAACACGATCCATCCGTCTGGGACTCCACGCCACGGGATTGGCTGGACCTCTGCCCAGGGTCAAAGGTCAGGAAGACATCAGTCCTGGTCCTCTATTGGTCCTCTGTTATGAGCCTAGTCCAGCCTGGAACACAGGGAGACAGAGTTGTTGTTTCTGTCTGGGCTGCTTTTGGGTGGCGCAGCATCGGTTGCTATAGTAGGCTGTGAATCTGTAGTTCAAGAAACTGAACAAGAAGTTCTGTCAAAGAACAAAATAGGGGAGGCATTGTTATATAGCAGCTGTAATGCAAGCAAAAACCAGTGTTGAATAAGCCCGTCTGGAAATATGGTTACCAAGCCACCAATTACTTACACTGGATAAGGTTCATCTGTACTAAAGCTAAACTTAAGAAAAATATACTAAATTAATATAAAAATACTAAATTACTAGTTGAACTACATGTTGTTCACTACCCCAACACTGGCATTAACAACAAATAAAATGGTGAGGGGGGTTTGTGCCTTACATACAGTAAGTAATGGCACTGTCCTTGTAATATGACAAAGACACACGATGATCTCTCATACTGTCCTGTATGTCTCACTCTGGCCCAAAGCACTATGGGACAGTGTTGCGAGTGAGAACCAGACTCAGCAGCACTTCCTTCCCCTCCTCACCTCTCTTCTCCTCCTTTCCTCCCTCCTCCATCCTCTGTTTGTCCTTAAAAACTCATCAGGCTGTGCTCTGTGCTCTGCCAGCGATAAGGGGCTCCTGGGCTCCTCACACCTGGGCTGGCTAGCGTGTCGTATCTCCCCTAATTACATTAGCCTAATCACCTCCAGATCACTTCACCTCCACGCCGACCCCACCACGACCCCGTGACCCGGCCAGGAAACCCGTTCAGGGGTAAATATTGAACTTATCTCCCCTGTAAGCAGACCCCGCCCATAGACGCACTAGTAAAAACAGGGGGATAGGCGGATATGAAGGGATTCCTTTGGGATTTGCTTAAGATGACTGTTGTCTTATGACCCTGGTGTATGGAGTGACACTGTTTGAACTCTTCACACATAATCTAAAGTTGACATAACATTGTCATGGTAGAGCTTGGCCATTTATGCTGACATGCACTTCAGATATTAGAAATTATCCCAATTATGAGGCACAATGCAATGACAATATAATGTTCTAGGAATACATGTAAGGTGTCAAATCTACAATTTTGTTATGTGACCCTATGATTAAAACACAGCTGTCCCTCATTCAGGGCTCTCTCTCTCTCTCTCTCTCTCTCTCTCTCTCTCCTCAACCCATCTCTCTCTCTCTGGGCTGTGTGCTGCTCTGTGTCGTCACCTCACTGCCTTCCTCATTTCTCTTTCTGTGAGATCCAACAGGCATCTCTGTTCCTGGCTGTCTCCCTGCTCCAGGCCCGCTGGATTTCTCCTCCGCCTGCAGAAAGGGCTTTGTACTGTGCCAGAGCCAAGGTGCCAAGGTGCCATACGACTGCCAGCCTGATCCAAAGTGTAGCGCTCTCAACCCCCCCCCCCCCTCTCTCTTATTCAACCCATCAGTCTATATTCCCATCCACATGTAAAGCACAGTGATGTTGGGCCCTCTCTCTGCTATCTGAGTTAACTGAGGGTCTCCCTGCCCATACAGAACAGAGTATCACAGCCCAGCTAAATGACCCAGCCAGTCAGCTGATTTGTGCTGTCCATGCCATAGCATCGTGTGGACAAGGCTTGCCAACCAAACACCACACAAAGTACTGTTGCTACCCCATTCTATGGGACAGCTACTCATCAGGTCGAAATACAGCGCAGTGCCCCTCTCTCAACCTCCCTCTCCTCCCCTCCTTCCTCTCTCCCTCTTTCCCCTGTCTCTCTCTGTTCTGTTTCAGTGTTGGTGTGAGGGGTCAGAGTGAGGTTAGTCAAATACAGTGGGCTTAGCCTCCCAACACTGTCCATTAACTACAAAAACATGTGTGAGAGGAGCCTTGATAGACAGCGTCCTGCTCTGGTAGCCATTGTGTTTCTCAATGCACATTCGCTACAACGCCTAATGTTGAATGCAGCATGTTGTAACTCCTATGAATTGTTTTCACAGTTGCTTCCTTTGGCTATTCAATTGAGCCAAGTCAGTGGTACCTATCAATGACTTGAGCCCCCTATGAGTCCGGTCATAAAAGATGTATAGAGCCAGGTGTTAGTGACTACTACCAATCTTCTACCTACTGTTGTTTTCCTCTGAGCTTCAGCTATATGGGATACCTCCTAGTACTGTATGTTCTAAAACTGTTCTCCTGGGGAACAACTCCCTTAGGTAGCAGTCTGTGATTCCCAGATGTCCATGATGTAATATAGTCCCTGTTGCCACATAGTTACCCAAACATCATTCTTCTGTTTTCTACTACTATACTGAGAGACAAATAAATGTGTCTCTCTGGTGGAGGAAAAACATAGCTTCTGTTGAATTGAGAAATGAATGCATCTCTATACTTACCTCTCTCAATTTATCTCTCTGTCCTCCCTCCAAACTTGCTCTCTGTCCTTTGCCCCCCTTCCCTTCTCTCTATGTGCAGACAGACATGCCGTGCTCCCCAGACTGTCCTCCCTCCAAACTCTCTGTCCTCTGCCCCCCTTCCCTTCTCTCTATGTGCAGACAGACATGCCGTGCTCCCCAGACTGTCCTCCCTCCAAACTCTCTGTCCTCTGCCCCCCTTCCCTTCTCTCTATGTGCAGACAGACATGCCGTGCTCCCCAGACTGTCCGCACTTCCGATCTCTCTAATGTTATTCAGTCATAATAAATCGGGCCCTGACTTTCTAAAGCAAACAATGCTGTGGGGACTGAGTCCTCCAATAACACTTTGTCAGTTCCAATCAGGCCTGAAATATGACTCAACTGTCTATGCCTCTCCCAGCCCAGCCTCCCCTGCCCCCACTTCCTCTCTCTATCCATGTAGGCCTCTATCCCCCTCTCTGCCTGTCTCTCTTTTGCTTTCTCTCTCTCTGGCTGTCTCTCATCTCTCTCGCCCCCCACCTCTCTTCCTCTCTCTCTCTCTCTCTCTCTCTCTCTCTCTCTCTCTCTCTCTCTCTGTCTGTCTCTCTCTCTCTTACCCTCTCTTTCTCTCTCTCTCTCACCCTCTCTATCTGTCTCTCTCTACCTTATCTCACTTCTCCATCCATGTCAATAATACTATTTATGATATTGGACATCATGATAGCAAAGAATCCTTCAGCCTCAGTTGTGACACTCTTTCTGGGAAATGGACCATATATTCTCATTTGACTACAACCAAACCATCAAAAGGACTATATTTCAATTGTACTCCTCTTCTTAGAACCAGTTGAATGTTTACCCTGTTCTTTATTTGTTGTACCTTGATGCCTTGTTGTGTTAGTTAGCCTATGGCTAGTCTAATCAGTGGTACCACTCCCCCCACTCCAACACTGAGGGAAACATCAGCAGCGATGCTCGGTCGACCGCGGTGCGAGCGTGTTCTCTTCACGGTTGATTAGTGTTGTTCAGAAGCAGGAAAGACCACCTCAAAGAGAAAACTGCCCTGACTTCAAAGTTTAGTCAAACCGAGACAGACTCATTGTCCCCGTGTGTGCATTTCCTCCCTCAAACTTAATAAAGCATGACCCCAAATACCCCTGCAAACACACACACGCACGCACGCACACACGCACACGCACATACACATACACATGTAGATGTGTAATGAGCTCCTGGTTGTGATTATAATTTGAGAAGGATTGACTTAAAGCAATGAAGTGTAACAACTCATTCTTGTCAGACCCCACCACTGCTGTTTGTGTCTGCGATGGTGTTCACCCTACAGTTTGTCACCTCGTCTTAGTGTTGAAAACCAAACTTTACTCTGGAGAGAAATAATCAATGCCTTCTGGGAAATAATATGACTCTTTCACATTGGTGATTTTAGCATTTACCCCTTTGTGGGGTAAACTCAATCAATTGTTTTAGATGCATGTCAGCAAAGCCACTACACTACACTAAACAATACATTAATTGCATAACAGTGATAAACGGTGCCAACAAACTGTAAGGTCCTACATAAAGCTGTCCCAACAACAGAGCTGTCTTTTCAGCACCATGGAGTGAATCCTAACCACCGCTACACCTGGCTGTCAGTAGAGCCTTGTCTGGCAGCGAAACAGTTTCTTCAGCCTCATTTACTGCCTTTTCAAAAAACATAGCTGATATGGCTGACTTGCTTAAATAAGTAGCCTATGGTTTCTACAGACTCCTTGCGATTTTGTGTAACTTGATAAATAAGGCATTGTCTTTTAACCTCTCTGAACCACCCATCCCGATCCAGTATAATTGTCTTCAGCAACGCTGAATAGCAATGCGCCACAGTCAAATCATATTATTAGAAAATATTCATATTCATGAAATCACAAGTGCAATATTGCAAAACACAGTTTAGCCTTTTGTTAATCCACCTGTCATCTCAGATTTTGAAATGCTGCTTTACAGCGAAAGCAATCCAAGCGTTTGTGTAAGTTTATCGATCTCTCGACAAAACAATAAGTACACTTAGCATCAGGTAACTTGGTCACGAAAATCAGAAAAGCAATCAAATTAATCGTTTACCTTTGATGATCTTCGGATGTTTTCACTCACGAGACTCCCAGTTAGACAACAAATGTTCCTTTTCTTCCATAAAGATATTTTTTATATCCAAATACCTCCGTTAGTTTGGTGCGTTATGCCCAGGAATCGACCGGAAAGAGAGGTCACGACAACGCAGACAAAAATTCCAAATTATATCCATAATGTCCACAGAGAAATGTCAAACGTTTTTTATAATCAATCTTCAGGGTGTTTTTCAAATATCTATTCGATAATATATCAACCGGGACAGTTGGCTTTTCACTAGGACAGGAAGTAACAATGGCCGCCTTTCTCTTTTGCGCACAACTCACTCTGAGAGCCCCCACCTATCCACTTACGCAATGTGGTTGTTCACCCTCATTCTTCAAAATAAAATCCTGAAACTATGTCTAAAGGCTGTTGACACCTTAGGGAAGCCATAGAAAAAGGAATCTGGTTGATATCCCTTAGCTTTTAGCATGCAATATCAGTTCTGTTTAACTCATAGACAAAATGTTGACAATTTTGGAAACTTTTTTTTCCTAATCTGTCAATTATATGAATATTCTAACATCTGGTCCTGAGAAATAGGCCGTTTACTTTGGGAAACTTATTTTTCCAAACTTAAAAATAGTGCCCCCTAGCTTCAAGATGCGGACTTGAATTTTGACCTATGAACAATACACAAACATTATTACATTTACATTTACATTTAAGTCATTTAGCAGACGCTCTTATCCAGAGCAGTTATGTTCAGCAGATTCATGTTCTTAAATTATTATTACTAAGCTCCAAGTATAAGCAAGTGTAAGCAAACCAGCTGCCACGAGGTAGGCCTTTGCACAGAACTTTCAAAATTCAAGTTCAGATAAATTCAGCCAGATGTTTAGGCGTTAACTTTACTCTTCTTTAAGTCACCACAGAAAGCGTTCGAGAGAGAGAGAGACGCGGTAAGCCTACCGTTTTAGGTATTTTGTGTGGCATATGTTGTCTAAAAGGGAAGAAAAATACAATCTTGACAATCCACTTTAATTTACAGTAAACCGACACACAGACAGTGAATTGAGCAAACAAAACAATCATCTCAAATACCACCTGCAATTACAGGGGTCTATTACTGGTTACAGACCCAACAACATTATATAGTATCCCTCCTCATGGTTACAGACCCAACAACATTATATAGTATCCCTCCTCATGGTTACAGACCCAACAACATTATATAGTATCCCTCCTCATGGTTACAGACCCAACAACATTATATAGTATCCCTCCTCATGGTTACAGACCCAACAACATTATATAGTATCCCTCCTCATGGTTACAGACCCAACAACATTATATAGTATCCCTCCTCATGGTTACAGACCCAACAACATTATATAGTATCCCTCCTCATGGTTACAGACCCAACAACATTATATAGTATCCTCCTCATGGTTACAGACCCAACAACATTATATAGTATCCCTCCTCATGGTTACAGACCCAACAACATTATATAGTATCCCTCCTCATGGTTACAGACCCAACAACATTATATAGTATCCCTCCTCATGGTTACAGACCCAACAACATTATATAGTATCCCTTCCTCATGGTTACAGACCCAACAACATTATATAGTATCCCCTCCTCATGGTTACAGACCCAACAACATTATATAGTATCCCTCCTCATGGTTACAGACCCAACAACATTATATAGTATCCCCTCCTCATGGTTACAGACCCAACAACATTATATAGTATCCCTCCTCATGGTTACAGACCCAACAACATTATATAGTATCCCTCCTCATGGTTACAGACCCAACAACATTATATAGTATCCCCTCCTCATGGTTACAGACCCAACAACATTATATAGTATCCCTCCTCATGGTTACAGACCCAACAACATTATATAGTATCCCTCCTCATGGTTACAGACCCAACAACATTATATAGTATCCCATCCTCATGGTAACAGACACAACAACATTATATAGTATCCCCTCCTCATGGTTACAGACCCAACAACATTATATAGTATCCCTCCTCATGGTTACAGACCCAACAACATTATATAGTATCCCTCCTCATGGTTACAGACCCAACAACATTATATAGTATCCCATCCTCATGGTAACAGACACAACAACATTATATAGTATCCCCTCCTCATGGTTACAGACATAACAACATTATATAGTATCCCCTCCTCATGGTTACAGACCCAACAACATTATATAGTATCCCTTCCTCATGGTTACAGACCCAACAACATTATATAGTATCCCTTCCTCATGGTTACAGACCCAACAACATTATATAGTAACCCTCCTCATGGTAACAGACCCAACAACATTATATAGTATCCCCTCCTCATGGTTACAGACCCAACAACATTATATAGTATCCCCTTCCTCATGGTTACAGACCCAACAACATTATATAGTATCCCTTCCTCATGTTTACAGACCCAACAACATTATATAGTATCCCCTCCTCATGGTTACAGACCCAACAACATTATATAGTATCCCCTCCTCATGGTTACAGACCCAACAACATTATATAGTATCCCTTCCTCATGTTTACAGACCCAACAACATTATATAGTATCCCCTCCTCATGGTTACAGACCCAACAACATTATATAGTATCCCATCCTCATGGTAACAGACACAACAACATTATATAGTATCCCATCCTCATGGTTACAGACCCAACAACATTATATAGTATCCCTCCTCATGGTAACAGACCCAACAACATTATATAGTAACCCTCCTCATGGTAACAGACCCAACAACATTATATAGGAACCCTCCTCATGGTTACAGACCCAACAACATTATATAGTAACCCTCCTCATGTTAACAGACCCAACAACATTATATAGTATCCCTTCCTCATGGTTACAGACCCAACAACATTATATAGTATCCCCTTCCTCATGGTTACAGACCCAACAACATTATATAGTATCCCTTCCTCATGGTTACAGACCCAACAACATTATATAGTATCCCTTCCTCATGTTTACAGACCCAACAACATTATATAGTATCCCTTCCTCATGGTTACAGACCCAACAACATTATATAGTATCCCTTCCTCATGGTTACAGACCCAACAACATTATATAGCATCCCCTCCTCATGGTTACAGACCCAACAACATTATATAGTATCCCCTCCTCATGGTTACAGACCCAACAACATTATATAGCATCCCCTCCTCATGGTTACAGACCCTCCTCGTGTTTACAGACCCAACAACATTATATAGTATCCCCTCCTCATGGTTACAGACCCAACAACATTATATAGTATCCCCTCCTCATGGTTACAGACCCAACAACATTATATAGTATCCCATCCTCATGGTAACAGACACAACAACATTATATAGTATCCCATCCTCATGGTTACAGACCCAACAACATTATATAGTATCCCTCCTCATGGTAACAGACCCAACAACATTATATAGTAACCCTCCTCATGGTAACAGACCCAACAACATTATATAGGAACCCTCCTCATGGTTACAGACCCAACAACATTATATAGTAACCCTCCTCATGGTAACAGACCCAACAACATTATATAGTATCCCTTCCTCATGGTTACAGACCCAACAACATTATATAGTATCCCCTTCCTCATGGTTACAGACCCAACAACATTATATAGTATCCCTTCCTCATGGTTACAGACCCAACAACATTATATAGTATCCCTTCCTCATGTTTACAGACCCAACAACATTATATAGTATCCCTTCCTCATGGTTACAGACCCAACAACATTATATAGTATCCCTTCCTCATGGTTACAGACCCAACAACATTATATAGCATCCCCTCCTCATGGTTACAGACCCAACAACATTATATAGTATCCCCTCCTCATGGTTACAGACCCAACAACATTATATAGCATCCCCTCCTCATGGTTACAGACCCTCCTCGTGTTTACAGACCCAACAACATTATATAGTATCCCCTCCTCATGGTTACAGACCCTCCTCATGTTTACAGACCCAACAACATTATATAGTATCCCCTCCTCATGGTTACAGACCCAACAACATTATATAGTATCCCTTCCTCATGGTTACAGACCCAACAACATTATATAGTATCCCCTCCTCATGGTTACAGACCCAACAACATTATATAGTATCCCCTCCTCATGGTTACAGACCCAACAACATTATATAGTATCCCTTCCTCATGGTTACAGACACAACAACATTATATAGTATCCCCTCCTCATGGTTACAGACCCAACAACATTATATAGTATCCCTCCTCATGGTAACAGACCCAACAACATTATATAGTAACCCTCCTCATGGTTACAGACCCAAAAACATTATATAGTAACCCTCCTCATGGTAACAGACCCAACAACATTATATAGTATCCCTTCCTCATGGTTACAGACCCAACAACATTATATAGTATCCCCTCCTCATGGTTACAGACATAACAACATTATATAGTATCCCCTCCTCATGGTTACAGACCCAACAACATTATATAGTATCCCTTCCTCATGGTTACAGACCCAACAACATTATATAGTATCCCTTCCTCATGGTTACAGACCCAACAACATTATATAGTATCCCTTCCTCATGTTTACAGACCCAACAACATTATATAGTATCCCCTCCTCATGGTTACAGACCCAACAACATTATATAGTATCCCCTCCTCATGGTTACAGACCCAACAACATTATATAGTATCCCTTCCTCATGTTTACAGACCCAACAACATTATATAGTATCCCCTCCTCATGGTTACAGACCCAACAACATTATATAGTATCCCATCCTCATGGTAACAGACACAACAACATTATATAGTATCCCATCCTCATGGTTACAGACCCAACAACATTATATAGTATCCCTCCTCATGGTAACAGACCCAACAACATTATATAGTAACCCTCCTCATGGTAACAGACCCAACAACATTATATAGTAACCCTCCTCATGGTTACAGACCCAACAACATTATATAGTAACCCTCCTCATGGTAACAGACCCAACAACATTATATAGTATCCCTTCCTCATGGTTACAGACCCAACAACATTATATAGTATCCCCTTCCTCATGGTTACAGACCCAACAACATTATATAGTATCCCTTCCTCATGGTTACAGACCCAACAACATTATATAGTATCCCTTCCTCATGGTTACAGACCCAACAACATTATATAGTATCCCTTCCTCATGGTTACAGACCCAACAACATTATATAGCATCCCCTCCTCATGGTTACAGACCCAACAACATTATATAGTATCCCCTCCTCATGGTTACAGACCCAACAACATTATATAGCATCCCCTCCTCATGGTTACAGACCCTCCTCGTGTTTACAGACCCAACAACATTATATAGTATCCCCTCCTCATGGTTACAGACCCTCCTCATGTTTACAGACCCAACAACATTATATAGTATCCCCTCCTCATGGTTACAGACCCTCCTCATGTTTACAGACCCAACAACATTATATAGTATCCCCTCCTCATGGTTACAGACCCAACAACATTATATAGTATCCCTTCCTCATGGTTACAGACCCAACAACATTATATAGTATCCCCTCCTCATGGTTACAGACCCAACAACATTATATAGTATCCCCTCCTCATGGTTACAGACCCAACAACATTATATAGTATCCCTTCCTCATGGTTACAGACACAACAACATTATATAGTATCCCCTCCTCATGGTTACAGACCCAACAACATTATATAGTATCCCCTTCCTCATGGTTACAGACCCAACAACATTATATAGTATCCCCTCCTCATGGTTACAGACCCAACAACATTATATAGTATCCCCTCCTCATGGTTACAGACCCAACAACATTATATAGTATCCCCTCCTCATGGTTACAGACCCAACAACATTATATAGTATCCCTTCCTCATGGTTACAGACCCAACAACATTATATAGTATCCCCTCCTCATGGTTACAGACCCAACAACATTATATAGTATCCCCTTCCTCATGGTTACAGACCCAACAACATTATATAGTATCCCCTCCTCATGGTTACAGACCCAACAACATTATATAGTATCCCCTCCTCATGGTTACAGACCCAACAACATTATATAGTATCCCCTCCTCATGGTTACAGACCCAACAACATTATATAGTATCCCCTCCTCATGGTTATAGACCCAACAACATTATATAGTATTCCTTCCTCATGGTTACAGACCCAACAACATTATGTAGTATCCCCTCCTCATGGTTACAGACCCAACAGCATATATATAGTATCCCCTCCTCATGGTTACAGACCCAACAACATTATATAGTATCCCCTCCTCATGGTTACAGACCCAACAACATTATATAGTATCCCCTCCTCATGGTTACAGACCCTCCTCATGGTTATAGACCCAACAACATTATATAGTATCCCCTCCTCATGGTTACAGACCCAACAACATTATATAGTATCCCTTCCTCATGTTTACAGACCAAACAACATTATATAGTATCCCCTCCTCATGGTTACAGACCCAACAACATTATATAGTATCCCCTCCTCATGGTTACAGACCCAACAACATTATATAGTATCCCCTCCTCATGGTTACAGAGCCAACAACATTATATAGTATCCCTTCCTCATGGTTACAGACCCAACAACATTATATAGTATCCCCTCCTCATGGTTACAGAGCCAACAACATTATATAGTATCCCTTCCTCATGTTTACAGACCAAACAACATTATATAGTATCCCCTCCTCATGGTTACAGACCCTCCTCGTGTTTACAGACCCAACAACATTATATAGTATCCCCTCCTCATGGTTACAGACCCAACAACATTATATAGTATCCCATCCTCATGGTAACAGACACAACAACATTATATAGTATCCCTTCCTCATGGTTACAGACCCAACAACATTATATAGTAACCCTCCCCATGGTTACAGACCCAACAACATTATATAGTATCCCGTCCTCATGGTTACAGACCCAACAACATTATATAGTATCCCTCCTCATGGTAACAGACCCAACAACATTATATAGTAACCCTCCTCATGGTAACAGACCCAACAACATTATATAGTAACCCTCCTCATGGTTACAGACCCAACAACATTATATAGTAACCCTCCTCATGGTAACAGACCCAACAACATTATATAGTAACCCTCCTCATGGTTACAGACCCAACAACATTATATAGTATCCCTCCTCATGGTAACAGACCCAACAACATTATATAGTAACCCTCCTCATGGTTACAGACCCAACAACATTATATAGTAACCCTCCTCATGGTAACAGACCCAACAACATTATATAGTATCCCTTCCTCATGGTTACAGACCCAACAACATTATATAGTATCCCTTCCTCATGGTTACAGACCCAACAACATTATATAGTATCCCCTCCTCATGGTTACAGACCCAACAACATTATATAGTATCCCCTCCTCATGGTTACAGACCCAACAACATTATATAGTATCCCCTCCTCATGGTTACAGACCCAACAACATTATATAGTATCCCCTCCTCATGGTTACAGACCCAACAACATTATATAGTATCCCTTCCTCATGGTTACAGACCCAACAACATTATATAGTATCCCCTCCTCATGGTTACAGACCCAACAACATTATATAGTATCCCTTCCTCATGGTTACAGACCCAACAACATTATATAGTATCCCCTCCTCATGGTTACAGACCCAACAACATTATATAGTATCCCCTCCTCATGGTTACAGACCCAACAACATTATATAGTATCCTCCTCATGGTTACAGACCCAACAACATTATATAGTATCCCCTCCTCATGGTTATAGACCCAACAACATTATATAGTATTCCTTCCTCATGGTTACAGACCCAACAACATTATGTAGTATCCCCTCCTCATGGTTACAGACCCAACAGCATATATATAGTATCCCCTCCTCATGGTTACAGACCCAACAACATTATATAGTATCCCCTCCTCATGGTTACAGACCCAACAACATTATATAGTATCCCCTCCTCATGGTTGCAGACCCTCCTCATGGTTATAGACCCAACAACATTATATAGTATCCCCTCCTCATGGTTACAGACCCAACAACATTATATAGTATCCCTTCCTCATGTTTACAGACCAAACAACATTATATAGTATCCCCTCCTCATGGTTACAGACCCAACAACATTATATAGTATCCCCTCCTCATGGTTACAGACCCAACAACATTATATAGTATCCCCTCCTCATGGTTACAGAGCCAACAACATTATATAGTATCCCTTCCTCATGGTTACAGACCAAACAACATTATATAGTATCCCCTCCTCATGGTTACAGACCCTCCTCGTGTTTACAGACCCAACAACATTATATAGTATCCCCTCCTCATGGTTACAGACCCAACAACATTATATAGTATCCCATCCTCATGGTAACAGACACAACAACATTATATAGTATCCCTTCCTCATGGTTACAGACCCAACAACATTATATAGTAACCCTCCCCATGGTTACAGACCCAACAACATTATATAGTATCCCGTCCTCATGGTTACAGACCCAACAACATTATATAGTATCCCTCCTCATGGTAACAGACCCAACAACATTATATAGTAACCCTCCTCATGGTAACAGACCCAACAACATTATATAGTAACCCTCCTCATGGTTACAGACCCAACAACATTATATAGTAACCCTCCTCATGGTAACAGACCCAACAACATTATATAGTAACCCTCCTCATGGTTACAGACCCAACAACATTATATAGTATCCCTCCTCATGGTAACAGACCCAACAACATTATATAGTAACCCTCCTCATGGTTACAGACCCAACAACATTATATAGTAACCCTCCTCATGGTAACAGACCCAACAACATTATATAGTATCCCTTCCTCATGGTTACAGACCCAACAACATTATATAGTATCCCTTCCTCATGGTTACAGACCCAACAACATATATATAGTATCCCTTCCTCATGGTTACAGACCCAACAACATTATATAGTATCCCTTCCTCATGGTTACAGAACCAACAACATTATATAGTATCCCTTCCTCATGGTTACAGACCCAACAACATTATATAGCATCCCCTCCTCATGGTTACAGACCCTCCTCATGGTTACAGACCCTCCTCATGTTTACAGACCCAACAACATTATATAGTATCCCTTCCTCATGGTAACAGACCCAACAACATTATATAGTAACCCTCCTCATGGTTACAGACCCAACAACATTATATAGTAACCCTCCTCATGGTAACCAACCCAACAACATTATATAGTAACCCTCCTCATGGTTACAGACCCAACAACATTATATAGTAACCCTCCTCATGGTTACAGACCCAACAACATTATATAGTATCCCTCCTCATGGTAACAGACCCAACAACATTATATAGTAACCCTCCTCATGGTTACAGACCCAACAACATTATATAGTAACCCTCCTCATGGTAACAGACCCAACAACATTATATAGTATCCCTTCCTCATGGTTACAGACCCAACAACATTATATAGTATCCCTTCCTCATGGTTACAGACCCAACAACATATATATAGTATCCCTTCCTCATGGTTACAGACCCAACAACATTATATAGTATCCCTTCCTCATGGTTACAGAACCAACAACATTATATAGTATCCCTTCCTCATGGTTACAGACCCAACAACATTATATAGCATCCCCTCCTCATGGTTACAGACCCTCCTCATGGTTACAGACCCTCCTCATGTTTACAGACCCAACAACATTATATAGTATCCCTTCCTCATGGTAACAGACCCAACAACATTATATAGTAACCCTCCTCATGGTTACAGACCCAACAACATTATATAGTAACCCTCCTCATGGTTACAGACCCAACAACATTATATAGTATCCCTCCTCATGGTAACAGACCCAACAACATTATATAGTAACCCTCCTCATGGTAACAGACCCAACAACATTATATAGTAACCCTCCTCATGGTTACAGACCCAACAACATTATATAGTATCCCTCCTCATGGTAACAGACCCAACAACATTATATAGTAACCCTCCTCATGGTTACAGACCCAACAACATTATATAGTATCCCCTCCTCATGGTTACAGACCCAACAACATTATATAGTATCCCCTCCTCATGGTTACAGACCCAACAACATTATATAGTATCCCTTCCTCATGGTTACAGACCCAACAACATTATATAGTATCCCTTCCTCATGGTTACAGACCCAACAACATTATATAGTATCCCTTCCTCATGGTTACAGACCCAACAACATTATATAGTATCCCTTCCTCATGGTTACAGACCCAACAACCTTATATAGTATCCCTTCCTCATGGTTACAGACCCAACAACATTATACAGTATCCCGTCCTCATGGTTAACTAGAACTAGACATGAAATAACTAACAAAACAATAAATGTGCGAAAACATAAACAGTCCTATCTGGTGCAAACACAGAGACAGGAACAATCACCCACAAACACACAGTGAAACCCAGGCTACCTAAGTATGATTCTCAATCAGAGACAACTAATGACACCTGCCTCTGATTGAGAACCATACTAGGCCGAAACATAGAAATACCCAACTCATAGAAAAACAAACATAGACTGCCCACCCAGCTCACGCCCTGACCATACTAAATAAATACAAAACAAAGGAAATAAAGGTCAGAACGTGACAGTACCCCCAAAGGTGCGGACTCCGGCCACAAAACCTTGACCTATAGGGGAGGGTCTGGGTGGGCGTCTGTCCGCGGTGGCGGCTCTGGCGCGGGACGCGGACCCCACTTCACCATTGTCTTAGTCTGCCTCATTGTCCGCCTCCGTGGCTCTCTAACCATGGCAACCCCTCTCAATGACCCCACTGGACAGAGGGGCAGCTGCTCGGGTCAGAGGGGCAGCTGCTCGGGACAGAGGGGCAGCTGCTCGGGGCTGAGGGGCTCTGGCGCCTCTGGGCTGAGGGGCTCTGGCGCCTCTGGCTGACTGGCGGCACTGGCGGCCCCTGGCTGACTGGCGGCACTGGCGGCCCCTGGCTGACTGGCGGCACTGGCTGACTGGCGGCACTGGCGGCCCCTGGCTGACTGGCGGCCCCTGGCTGACTGGCGGCACTGGCGGCCCCTGGCAGACTGTCGGCACTGGCGGCCCCTGGTAGACTGGCGGCACTGGCGGCCCCTGGCAGACTGGCGCCAATGGCGGCTCCTGGCAGACTGGCGGCACTGGCGGCTCCGGGCAGACTGGCGGCACTGGCGGCGCCGGGCAGACTGGCGGCACTGGCGGCGCTGGGCAGACGGGGGGCTCAGGCGGCGCTGGGCAGACGGGTGGTTCAGGCGGCGCTGGGCAGACGGGTGGCTCAGGCGGCGCTGGGCAGACGGGTGGCTCAGGCGGCGCTGGGCAGACAGGAGTCTCCAGCAACGCTGGAGAGGAAGGCTCTGGCAGTGCTGGACTAAGGAGCTCTGGCACCTCTGGAATGAGGGGCTCTTGCGCCTCTGGACTGAGGGGCGGGAGCTCTGGTAGCGCCGAACAGGCGGGAGACTCCGGCTGCGTTGGAGAGGAGGAAGGCTCCGGCAGCGCTGGACAGGCGGGAGCACCTGTAGGGGTGAGACGGAGAGACAGCCTGGTGCGGGGGGCTGCCACCGGAGGGCTGGTGTGTGGAGGTGGTTCCGGATAGACCGGACCGTGCAGGCGCACTGGAGCTCTTGAGCACTGAGCCTGCCCAACCTTACCCGGTTGAATGCTCCCGGTCGCCCTGCCAGTGCGGCGAGGTGGAATAGCCCGCACTGGGCTATGCAGGCGAACCGGGGACACCGTGCGCAAGGCTGGTGCCATGTAAGCCGGCCCAAGGAGACGCACTGGGGACCAGATGCGTAGGGCTGGCTTCATGGCACTTGGCTCAATGCTCACTCTAGCCCGGCCGATGCGCAGAGCTGGTATGTACGGCACTGGGCTACGCACCCGCACTGGAGACACCGTGCGCTCCACAGCATAACACGGTGCCTGCCCGGTCTCTCTCGCCCCCCGGTAAGCACAGGAAGTTGGCGCAGGTCTCCTACCTGGCTTCGCCACACTTCCTGTGTGCCCCCCCCAAGACATTTTTGGGGCTGACTCTCGGGCTTCCATCCGCTCTGCCGTGCTAGCTCCTCATAATGCCGCCTCTCTGCTTTTGCTGCCTCCAGCTCGGCTTTGGGGCGGCAATATTCCCCTGGCTCTGCCCAGGGTCCTTTCCCGTTTAGAATCTCCTCCCAAGTCCATCTCTCCAAATAGTGCAGCCTCTCCCACTGCTGCTGCTGCACCTGCTGCTGCCTCTGTTGCTTCTCCTGCTACTGCTTTTGCCGTTGCCCGTTACCACGCCGCTTGGTCCTGTTGTGATGGGTGATTCTGTAAGGGTTTTCCTGTGGTGAAGGAGAAGCGGACCAAAATGCAGCGTGGTGGTTATTCATGTTTTTTAATAAATGATTCTCAAACAGAGACAACTAATGACACCTGCCTCTGATTGAGAACCATACTAGGCCGAAACATAGAAATACCCAAATCATAGAAAAACAAACATAGACTGCCCACCCAGCTCACGCACTGACCATACTAAAAAAATACAAAACAAAGGAAATAAAGGTCAGAACGTGACAATAGTATCACCTCCTCATGGTTCCAGACCCAACAACATTATATAGTATCACCTCCTCATGGTTACAGACCCAACAACATTATATATTACCACATCCTCATGGTAACAGACCCAACAACATTATATAGTATCCCCTCCTCATGGTTACAGACCCTCCTCGTGGTTACAGACACAACAACATTATATATTATCCCCTCCTCATGGTTACAGACCCAACAACATTATATAGTATCCCCTCCCCATGGTTACAGACCCTCCTCGTGGTTACAGACCCAACAACATTATATAGTATCCCCTCCTCATGGTTACAGACCCAACAACATTTTATAGTATCCCTTCCTCATGGTTACAGACCCAACAACATTATATAGCATCCCTTCCTCATGGTTACACACCCAACAACATTATATAGTATCCCTTCCTCATGTTTACAGACCCAACAACATTATATAGTATCCCCTCCTCATGGTTACAGACCCAACAACATTATATAGTATCCCCTCCTCATGGTTACAGACCCAACAACATTATATAGTATCCCTTCCTCATGGTTACAGACCCAACAACATTATATAGCATCCCTTCCTCATGGTTACAGACCCAACAACATTATATAGTATCCCCTCCTCATGGTTACAGACCCAACAACATTATATAGTATCCGCCTCATGGTTACAGACCCAACAACATTATATAGTATCCCTCCTCATGGTTACAGACCCAACAACATTATATAGTATCCCCTCCTCATGGTTACAGACCCAACAACATTATATAGTATCCCTCCTCATGGTTACAGACCCAACAACATTATATAGTATCCCTTCCTCATGGTTACAGACCCAACAACATTATATAGTATCCCCTCCTCATGGTTACAGACCCAACAACATTATATAGTATCCCCTCCTCATGGTTACAGACCCAACAACATTATATAGTATCCCTTCCTCATGGTTACAGACCCAACAACATTATATAGTATCCCCTCCTCATGGTTACAGACCCAACAACATTATATAGTATCCCCTCCTCATGGTTACAGACCCAACAACATTATATAGTATCCCCTCCTCATGGTTACAGACCCAACAACATTATATAGTATCCCTTCCTCATGGTTACAGACCCAACAACATTATATAGTATCCCCTCCTCATGGTTACAGACCCAACAACATTATATAGTATCCCCTCCTCATGGTTACAGACCCAACAACATTATATAGTATCCCTTCCTCATGGTTACAGACCCAACAACATTATATAGTATCCCCTCCTCATGGTTACAGACCCAACAACATTATATAGTATCCCTCCTCATGGTTACAGACCCAACAACATTATATAGTATCCCTCCTCATGGTTACAGACCCAACAACATTATATAGTATCCCTCCTCATGGTTACAGACCCAACAACATTATATAGTATCCCCTCCTCATGGTTACAGACCCAACAACATTATATAGTATCCCCTCCTCATGGTTACAGACCCAACAACATTATATAGTATCCCTTCCTCATGGTTACAGACCCAACAACATTATATAGTATCCCCTCCTCATGGTTACAGACCCAACAACATTATATAGTATCCCTTCCTCATGTTTACAGACCCAACAACATTATATAGTATCCCCTCCTCATGGTTACAGACCCAACAACATTATATAGTATCCCCTCCTCATGGTTACAGACCCAACAACATTATATAGTATCCCTTCCTCATGGTTACAGACCCAACAACATTATATAGTATCCTTCCTCATGGTTACAGACCCAACAACATTATATAGTATCCCTCCTCATGGTTACAGACCCAACAACATTATATAGTATCCCTTCCTCATGGTTACAGACCCAACAACATTATATAGTATCCCCTCCTCATGGTTACAGACCCAACAACATTATATAGTATCCCTTCCTCATGGTTACAGACCCAACAACATTATATAGTAACCCCTCCTCATGGTTACAGACCCAACAACATTATATAGTATCCCTTCCTCATGGTTACAGACCCAACAACATTATATAGTATCCCTCCTCATGGTTACAGACCCAACAACATTATATAGTATCCCTTCCTCATGGTTACAGACCCAACAACATTATATAGTATCCCCTCCTCATGGTTACAGACCCAACAACATTATATAGTATCCCTTCCCCATGGTTACAGACCCAACAACATTATATAGTATCCCTTCCTCATGGTTACAGACCCAACAACATTATATAGTATCCCTTCCTCATGGTTACAGACCCAACAACATTATATAGTATCCCCTCCTCATGGTTACAGACCCAACAACATTATATAGTATCCCTCCTCATGGTTACAGACCCAACAACA
Organism: Oncorhynchus nerka; assembly: GCF_034236695.1. Classification (NCBI taxonomy): domain Eukaryota; kingdom Metazoa; phylum Chordata; class Actinopteri; order Salmoniformes; family Salmonidae; genus Oncorhynchus; species Oncorhynchus nerka. Next base: position 28,912,841 of record NC_088403.1, on the reverse strand, counting down.
TTATATAGTATCCCCTCCTCATGGTTACAGACCCAACAACATTATATAGTATCCCCTCCTCATGGTTACAGACCCAACAACATTATATAGTATCCCCTCCTCATGGTTACAGACCCAACAACATTATATAGTATCCCCTATGGTTACAGACCCAACAACCCTCCTCATGGTTACAGACCCAACAACATTATATAGTATCCCCTCCTCATGGTTACAGACCCAACAACATTATATAGTATCCCCTCCTCATGGTTACAGACCCAACAACATTATATAGTATCCCCTCCTCATGGTTACAGACCCAACAACATTATATAGTAACCCTCCTCATGGTAACAGACCCAACAACATTATATAGTATCCCCTTCCTCATGGTTACAGACCCAACAACATTATATAGTATCCCCTCCTCATGGTTACAGACCCAACAACATTATATAGTATCCCCTCCTCATGGTTACAGACCCAACAACATTATATAGTATCCCTTCCTCATGGTTACAGACCCAACAACATTATATAGTATCCCTTCCTCATGGTTACAGACCCAACAACATTATATAGTATCCCCTCCTCATGGTTACAGACCCAACAACATTATATAGTATCCCTCCTCATGGTTACAGACCCAACAACATTATATAGTATCCCCTCCTCATGGTTACAGACCCAACAACATTATATAGTATCCCCTCCTCATGGTTACAGACCCAACAACATTATATAGTATCCCCTCCTCATGGTTACAGACCCAACAACATTATATAGTATCCCCTCCTCATGGTTACAGACCCAACAACATTATATAGTATCCCCTCCTCATGGTTACAGACCCAACAACATTATATAGTATCCCCTCCTCATGGTTACAGACCCAACAACATTATATAGTATCCCCTCCTCATGGTTACAGACCCAACAACATTATATAGTATCCCCTCCTCATGGTTACAGACCCAACAACATTATATAGTAACCCTCCTCATGGTAACAGACCCAACAACATTATATAGTATCCCCTTCCTCATGGTTACAGACCCAACAACATTATATAGTATCCCCTCCTCATGGTTACAGACCCAACAACATTATATAGTATCCCCTCCTCATGGTTACAGACCCAACAACATTATATAGTATCCCCTCCTCATGGTAACAGACCCAACAACATTATATAGTATCCCCTCCTCATGGTTACAGACCCAACAACATTATATAGTATCCCCTCCTCATGGTTACAGACCCAACAACATTATATAGTATCCCCTCCTCATGGTTACAGACCCAACAACATTATATAGTATCCCCTCCTCATGGTTACAGACCCAACAACATTATATAGTATCCCCTCCTCATGGTTACAGACCCAACAACATTATATAGTATCCTCCTCATGGTTACAGACCCAACAACATTATATAGTATCCCCTCCTCATGGTTACAGACCCAACAACATTATATAGTATCCCCTCCTCATGGTTACAGACCCAACAACATTATATAGTATCCCCTCCTCATGGTTACAGACCCAACAACATTATATAGTAACCCTCCTCATGGTAACAGACCCAACAACATTATATAGTATCCCCTTCCTCATGGTTACAGACCCAACAACATTATATAGTATCCCCTCCTCATGGTTACAGACCCAACAACATTATATAGTATCCCCTCCTCATGGTTACAGACCCAACAACATTATATAGTATCCCCTCCTCATGGTAACAGACCCAACAACATTATATAGTATCCCCTCCTCATGGTTACAGACCCAACAACATTATATAGTATCCCTTCCTCATGGTTACAGACCCAACAACATTATATAGTATCCCCTCCTCATGGTTACAGACCCAACAACATTATATAGTATCCCTTCCCCATGGTTACAGACCCAACAACATTATATAGTATCCTTCCTCATGGTTACAGACCCAACAACATTATATAGTATCCCTTCCTCATGGTTACAGACCCAACAACATTATATAGTATCCCCTCCTCATGGTTACAGACCCAACAACATTATATAGTATCCCTTCCTCATGGTTACAGACCCAACAACATTATATAGTATCCCTTCCTCATGGTTACAGACCCAACAACATTATATAGTATCCCTTCCTCATGGTTACAGACCCAACAACATTATATAGTATCCCCTCCTCATGGTTACAGACCCAACAACATTATATAGTATCCCTTCCTCATGGTTACAGACCCAACAACATTATATAGTATCCCTTCCTCATGGTTACAGACCCAACAACATTATATAGTATCCCCTCCTCATGGTTACAGACCCAACAACATTATATAGTATCCCTTCCTCATGGTTACAGACCCAACAACATTATATAGTATCCCTTCCTCATGGTTACAGACCCAACAACATTATATAGTATCCCTTCCTCATGGTTACAGACCCAACAACATTATATAGTATCCCCTCCTCATGGTTACAGACCCAACAACATTATATAGTATCCCCTCCTCATGGTTACAGACCCAACAACATTATATAGTATCCTTCCTCATGGTTACAGACCCAACAACATTATATAGTATCCCCTCCTCATGGTTACAGACCCAACAACATTATATAGTATCCCTTCCCCATGGTTACAGACCCAACAACATTATATAGTATCCCTTCCTCATGGTTACAGACCCAACAACATTATATAGTATCCCTTCCTCATGGTTACAGACCCAACAACATTATATAGTATCCCTCCTCATGGTTACAGACCCAACAACATTATATAGTATCCCTTCCTCATGGTTACAGACCCAACAACATTATATAGTATCCCTTCCTCATGGTTACAGACCCAACAACATTATATAGTATCCCTTCCTCATGGTTACAGACCCAACAACATTATATAGTATCCCCTCCTCATGGTTACAGACCCAACAACATTATATAGTATCCCTTCCTCATGGTTACAGACCCAACAACATTATATAGTATCCCTTCCTCATGGTTACAGACCCAACAACATTATATAGTATCCCTTCCTCATGGTTACAGACCCAACAACATTATATAGTATCCCCTCCTCATGGTTACAGACCCAACAACATTATATAGTATCCCCTCCTCATGGTTACAGACCCAACAACATTATATAGTATCCCCTCCTCATGGTTACAGACCCAACAACATTATATAGTATCCCCTCCTCATGGTTACAGACCCAACAACATTATATAGTATCCCCTCCTCATGGTTACAGACCCAACAACATTATATAGTATCCCCATCCTCATGGTTACAGACCCAACAACATTATATAGTATCCCTCCTCATGGTTACAGACCCAACAACATTATATAGTATCCCTTCCTCATGGTTACAGACCCAACAACATTATATAGTATCAGTTACAGACCCCCATTATATAGTAACCCTCCTCATGGTTACAGACCCAACAACATTATATAGTATCCCCTCCTCATGGTTATAGACCCAACAACATTATATAGTATCCCCTCCTCATGGTTACAGACCCAACAACATTATATAGTATCCCTTCCTCATGGTTACAGACCCAACAACATTATATAGTATCCCTCCTCATGGTTACAGACCCAACAACATTATATAGTAACCCTCCTCATGGTTACAGACCCAACAACATTATATAGTATCCCCTCCTCATGGTTATAGACCCAACAACATTATATAGTATCCCCTCCTCATGGTTACAGACCCAACAACATTATATAGTATCCCTTCCTCATGGTTACAGACCCAACAACATTATATAGTATCCCTTCCTCATGGTTACAGACCCAACAACATTATATAGTATCCCCTCCTCATGGTTACAGACCCAACAACATTATATAGTATCCCCTCCTCATGGTTACAGACCCAACAACATTATATAGTATCCCTTCCTCATGGTTACAGACCCAACAACATTATATAGTATCCCCTCCTCATGGTTACAGACCCAACAACATTATATAGTATCCCTCCTCATGGTTACAGACCCAACAACATTATATAGTATCCCTCCTCATGGTTACAGACCCAACAACATTATATAGTATCCCTCCTCATGGTTACAGACCCAACAACATTATATAGTATCCCTTCCTCATGGTTACAGACCCAACAACATTTATAGTATCCCTTCCTCATGTTACAGTTATAGATCCCTTCCTCATGGTTACAGACCCAACAACATTATATAGTATCCCCTCCTCATGGTTACAGACCCAACAACATTATATAGTATCCCTCCTCATGGTTACAGACCCAACAACATTATATAGTATCCCCTCCTCATGGTTACAGACCCAACAACATTATATAGTATCCCCTCCTCATGGTTACAGACCCAACAACATTATATAGTATCCCCTCCTCATGGTTACAGACCCAACAACATTATATAGTATCCCATCCTCATGGTTACAGACCCAACAACATTATATAGTATCCCTCCTCATGGTTACAGACCCAACAACATTATATAGTATCCCTTCCTCATGGTTACAGACCCAACAACATTATATAGTATCCCCTCCTCATGGTTACAGACCCAACAACATTATATAGTATCCCTTCCTCATGGTTACAGACCCAACAACATTATATAGTATCCCTCCTCATGGTTACAGACCCAACAACATTATATAGTATCCCCTCCTCATGGTTACAGACCCAACAACATTATATAGTATCCCCTCCTCATGGTTACAGACCCAACAACATTATATTACATGGTTACAGACCCAACAACATTATATAGTATCCCTTCCTCATGGTTACAGACCCAACAACATTATATAGTATCCCTTCCTCATGGTTACAGACCCAACAACATTATATAGTATCCCTTCCTCATGGTTACAGACCCAACAACATTATATAGTATCCCTCCTCATGGTTACAGACCCAACAACATTATATAGTATCCCTCCTCATGGTTACAGACCCAACAACATTATATAGTATCCCCTCCTCATGGTTACAGACCCAACAACATTATATAGTATCCCCTCCTCATGGTTACAGACCCAACAACATTATATAGTATCCCTCCTCATGGTTACAGACCCAACAACATTATATAGTATCCCTTCCTCATGGTTACAGACCCAACAACATTATATAGTATCCCCTCCTCATGGTTACAGACCCAACAACATTATATAGTATCCTTCCTCATGGTTACAGACCCAACAACATTATATAGTATCCCCTCCTCATGGTTAACAACATTATATAGTAACCCTCCTCATGGTTACAGACCCAACAACATTATATAGTATCCCTCCTCATGGTTACAGACCCAACAACATTATATAGTATCCCCTCCTCATGGTTACAGACCCAACAACATTATATAGTATCCCTTCCTCATGGTTACAGACCCAACAACATTATATAGTATCCCTCCTCATGGTTACAGACCCAACAACATTATATAGTATCCCCTCCTCATGGTTACAGACCCAACAACATTATATAGTATCCCCTCCTCATGGTTACAGACCCAACAACATTATATAGTATCCTCCTCATGGTTACAGACCCAACAACATTATATAGTATCCCTCCTCATGGTTACAGACCCAACAACATTATATAGTATCCCTTCCTCATGGTTACAGACCCAACAACATTATATAGTATCCCCTCCTCATGGTTACAGACCCAACAACATTATATAGTATCCCCTCCTCATGGTTACAGACCCAACAACATTATATAGTATCCCTCCTCATGGTTACAGACCCAACAACATTATATAGTATCCCCTCCTCATGGTTACAGACCTCCTCATGGTTACAGACCCAACAACATTATATAGTATCCCCTCCTCATGGTTACAGACCCAACAACATTATATAGTATCCCTCCTCATGGTTACAGACCCAACAACATTATATAGTATCCCTTCCTCATGGTTACAGACCCAACAACATTATATAGTATCCCTTCCTCATGGTTACAGACCCAACAACATTATATAGTATCCCTTCCTCATGGTTACAGACCCAACAACATTATATAGTATCCCTCCTCATGGTTACAGACCCAACAACATTATATAGTATCCCTCCTCATGGTTACAGACCCAACAACATTATATAGTATCCCCTCCTCATGGTTACAGACCCAACAACATTATATAGTATCCCTTCCTCATGGTTACAGACCCAACAACATTATATAGTATCCCTTCCTCATGGTTACAGACCCAACAACATTATATAGTATCCCCTCCTCATGGTTACAGACCCAACAACATTATATAGTATCCCTCCTCATGGTTACAGACCCAACAACATTATATAGTATCCCCTCCTCATGGTTACAGACCCAACAACATTATATAGACCAGACCCAACAACATTATATAGTATCCCTCCTCATGGTTACAGACCCAACAACATTATATAGTATCCCTTCCTCATGGTTACAGACCCAACAACATTATATAGTATCCCTTCCTCATGGTTACAGACCCAACAACATTATATAGTATCCCTCCTCATGGTTACAGACCCAACAACATTATATAGTATCCCCTCCTCATGGTTACAGACCCAACAACATTATATAGTATCCCTTCCTCATGGTTACAGACCCAACAACATTATATAGTATCCCCTCCTCATGGTTACAGACCCAACAACATTATATAGTATCCCTCCTCATGGTTACAGACCCAACAACATTATATAGTATCCCCTCCTCATGGTTACAGACCCAACAACATTATATAGTATCCCTCCTCATGGTTACAGACCCAACAACATTATATAGTATCCCTTCCTCATGGTTACAGACCCAACAACATTATATAGTATCCCTTCCTCATGGTTACAGACCCAACAACATTATATAGTATCCCTTCCTCATGGTTACAGACCCAACAACATTATATAGTATCCCCTCCTCATGGTTACAGACCCAACAACATTATATAGTATCCCTCCTCATGGTTACAGACCCAACAACATTATATAGTATCCCCTCCTCATGGTTACAGACCCAACAACATTATATAGTATCCCTTCCTCATGGTTACAGACCCAACAACATTATATAGTATCCCTTCCTCATGGTTACAGACCCAACAACATTATATAGTATCCCCTCCTCATGGTTACAGACCCAACAACATTATATAGTATCCCTCCTCATGGTTACAGACCCAACAACATTTATAGTATCCCCTCCTCATGGTTACAGACCCAACAACATTATATAGTATCCCTCCTCATGGTTACAGACCCAACAACATTATATAGTATCCCTCCTCATGGTTACAGACCCAACAACATTATATAGTATCCCTCCTCATGGTTACAGACCCAACAACATTATATAGTATCCCTCCTCATGGTTACAGACCCAACAACATTATATAGTATCCTCCTCATGGTTACAGACCCAACAACATTATATAGTATCCCTTCCTCATGGTTACAGACCCAACAACATTATATAGTATCCCCTCCTCATGGTTACAGACCCAACAACATTATATAGTATCCCTCCTCATGGTTACAGACCCAACAACATTATATAGTATCCCCTCCTCATGGTTACAGACCCAACAACATTATATAGTATCCCTCCTCATGGTTACAGACCCAACAACATTATATAGTATCCCTTCCTCATGGTTACAGACCCAACAACATTATATAGTATCCCTTCCTCATGGTTACAGACCCAACAACATTATATAGTATCCCTTCCTCATGGTTACAGACCCAACAACATTATATAGTATCCCCTCCTCATGGTTACAGACCCAACAACATTATATAGTATCCCTCCTCATGGTTACAGACCCAACAACATTATATAGTATCCCTCCTCATGGTTACAGACCCAACAACATTATATAGTATCCCCTCCTCATGGTTACAGACCCAACAACATTATATAGTATCCCCTCCTCATGGTTACAGACCCAACAACATTATATAGTATCCCATCCTCATGGTTACAGACCCAACAACATTATATAGTATCCCCTCCTCATGGTTACAGACCCAACAACATTATATAGTATCCCTTCCTCATGGTTACAGACCCAACAACATTATATAGTATCCCCTCCTCATGGTTACAGACCCAACAACATTATATAGTATCCCTTCCTCATGGTTACAGACCCAACAACATTATATAGTATCCCCTCCTCATGGTTACAGACCCAACAACATTATATAGTATCCCTCCTCATGGTTACAGACCCAACAACATTATATAGTATCCCCTCCTCATGGTTACAGACCCAACAACATTATATAGTATCCCTCCTCATGGTTACAGACCCAACAACATTATATAGTATCCCTTCCTCATGGTTACAGACCCAACAACATTATATAGTATCCCTTCCTCATGGTTACAGACCCAACAACATTATATAGTATCCCTTCCTCATGGTTACAGACCCAACAACATTATATAGTATCCCCTCCTCATGGTTACAGACCCAACAACATTATATAGTATCCCTCCTCATGGTTACAGACCCAACAACATTATATAGTATCCCCTCCTCATGGTTACAGACCCAACAACATTATATAGTATCCCCTCCTCATGGTTACAGACCCAACAACATTATATAGTATCCCCTCCTCATGGTTACAGACCCAACAACATTATATAGTATCCCATCCTCATGGTTACAGACCCAACAACATTATATAGTATCCCCTCCTCATGGTTACAGACCCAACAACATTATATAGTATCCCTTCCTCATGGTTACAGACCCAACAACATTATATAGTATCCCTCCTCATGGTTACAGACCCAACAACATTATATAGTAACCCTCCTCATGGTTACAGACCCAACAACATTATATAGTATCCCCTCCTCATGGTTATAGACCCAACAACATTATATAGTATCCCTTCCTCATGGTTACAGACCCAACAACATTATATAGTATCCCCTCCTCATGGTTACAGACCCAACAACATTATATAGTATCCCTCCTATGGTTACAGACCCAACAACATTATATAGTAACCCTCCTCATGGTTACAGACCCAACAACATTATATAGTATCCCCTCCTCATGGTTATAGACCCAACAACATTATATAGTATCCCCTCCTCATGGTTACAGACCCAACAACATTATATAGTATCCCTTCCTCATGGTTACAGACCCAACAACATTATATAGTATCCCTTCCTCATGGTTACAGACCCAACAACATTATATAGTATCCCCTCCTCATGGTTACAGACCCAACAACATTATATAGTATCCCCTCCTCATGGTTACAGACCCAACAACATTATATAGTATCCCTTCCTCATGGTTACAGACCCAACAACATTATATAGTATCCCCCTCATGGTTACAGACCCAACAACATTATATAGTATCCCTCCTCATGGTTACAGACCCAACAACATTATATAGTATCCCCTCCTCATGGTTACAGACCCAACAACATTATATAGTATCCCTCCTCATGGTTACAGACCCAACAACATTATATAGTATCCCTTCCTCATGGTTACAGACCCAACAACATTATATAGTATCCCTTCCTCATGGTTACAGACCCAACAACATTATATAGTATCCCTTCCTCATGGTTACAGACCCAACAACATTATATAGTATCCCCTCCTCATGGTTACAGACCCAACAACATTATATAGTATCCCCTCCTCATGGTTACAGACCCAACAACATTATATAGTATCCCTTCCTCATGGTTACAGACCCAACAACATTATATAGTATCCCCTCCTCATGGTTACAGACCCAACAACATTATATAGTATCCCTCCTCATGGTTACAGACCCAACAACATTATATAGTATCCCCTCCTCATGGTTACAGACCCAACAACATTATATAGTATCCCTCCTCATGGTTACAGACCCAACAACATTATATAGTATCCCTTCCTCATGGTTACAGACCCAACAACATTATATAGTATCCCTTCCTCATGGTTACAGACCCAACAACATTATATAGTATCCCTTCCTCATGGTTACAGACCCAACAACATTATATAGTATCCCCTCCTCATGGTTACAGACCCAACAACATTATATAGTATCCCTCCTCATGGTTACAGACCCAACAACATTATATAGTATCCCCTCCTCATGGTTACAGACCCAACAACATTATATAGTATCCCTTCCTCATGGTTACAGACCCAACAACATTATATAGTATCCCTTCCTCATGGTTACAGACCCAACAACATTATATAGTATCCCCTCCTCATGGTTACAGACCCAACAACATTATATAGTATCCCCTCCTCATGGTTACAGACCCAACAACATTATATAGTATCCCTTCCTCATGTTTACAGACCCAACAACATTATATAGTATCCCCTCCTCATGGTTACAGACCCAACAACATTATATAGTATCCCCTCCTCATGGTTACAGACCCAACAACATTATATAGTATCCCCTCCTCATGGTTACAGACCCAACAACATTATATAGTATCCCTCCTCATGGTTACAGACCCAACAACATTATATAGTATCCCCTCCTCATGGTTACAGACCCAACAACATTATATAGTATCCCCTCCTCATGGTTACAGACCCAACAACATTATATAGTATCCCCTCCTCATGGTTACAGACCCAACAACATTATATAGTATCCCCTCCTCGTTGAAAAATGCACATGAGCTTATTATAATACACAAAATAAGCAAAATAATCAATCATTCCAGCATTGCCTCAAATGATGTATAGGACGTGATACGTGATAGACCTATATAATATTTAACAATTGAGATGTACAAACTCTGGCATAAGGGAACAATGAGCGGACAAGAGATTTCGATTAAGACATTAATGACCAAGCTCTGACAGACGATATGCCTATTTGTTCAGCACTTTTGAAATGGACAGTGACATAATTCTTATCATGGGACGTTCTTACAGTATTCTCCCTGTACACCAAGTCAGAAAGTCAGAAAGTAATTTCTCTTCATAGTCAAGGATTGAATGATTCATGATGATGACTGCTTGTCTAGCTTGCTAGCTAAGATTTTGAAAGTATGATGTTGACCTGATCAGTCCAATTAAAGCTATGATAGGTAATTTGGCGTCATTTTATCTGTGGCCAATTATCTGTGGCCATCTGTGGCCAATGACATTGAGCCTTCTTTTCCTGGCTGCCCCTCCACCACAGAAAGCATTGAACTTGGCTGAAACACCTGCGTTTTGGAGCTGCCTCACTCAATAGACCATGTTTTTATGCGGCTTTATTAACTCATGGATTTTTTTTTATATAGCTTGCAAACTGATATGTAACATGAATTAATGCCAAAATAACATGCAAAATAGGCCAATTATAATATATATCTATATCTATCTCTCTCTCTCTATATATATATATACAACTGTTTTTCCCGGCAGTCCTCTGCGTAATGTGTAGGTCAGTTACAGTAGAGTTACAACATTGACAGAATGTGTAGACCATGATTAGGTTACACGGCACAAACATCACACAAAGCACACTTTCAGTTTGGCTTTGACACAGCAGGAGATGGACCTACAGAGCCCGAACAGGGACAGAGGAATTGTGTTTAATAGTGTGTTATGAGAGATTGAACTGCTTGGACAATTGTTGATGACTTAATGGGTCGTGGCCTGTCACTTTCAGTCTGTCAGACACTCACTAGCTGGTATTTACAGGCTCTGTACCACCAGCTTTTTACACTGTCTAGTAGCTTTGATTGGACTGCCTCTCTCTCTCTCTCTCTCTCTCTCTCTCTCTCTCTCTCTCTCTTTTTTTTGTCTGTCTGTCTGTCTGTCTGTCTGTCTGTCTGTCTGTCTGTCTGTCTGTCTGTCTGTCTGTCTGTCTGTCTGTCTCTCTCTCTCTCGCTCTCTTTCTCTCTCTCTCTCTCTCTCTCTCTCTCTCTCTTTTTGTCTGTCTGTCTGTCTGTCTGTCTGTCTGTCTGTCTGTCTGTCTGTCTGTCTGTCTGTCTGTCTGTCTGTCTGTCTGTCTGTCTGTCTGTCTGTCTGTCTCTCTCTCTCTCTCTCTTTCTTTCTCTCTCTCTCTCTCTCTCTCTCTCTCTCTCTCTCTCTCTCTCTCTCTCTCTCTTTTTGTCTGTCTGTCTGTCTGTCTGTCTGTCTGTCTGTCTGTCTGTCTGTCTGTCTCTCTCTCTCTCTCGCTCTCTTTCTTTCTCTCTCTCTCTCTCTCTCTCTCTCTTTTTGTCTGTCTGTCTGTCTGTCTGTCTGTCTGTCTGTCTGTCTGTCTGTCTGTCTGTCTGTCTGTCTGTCTGTCTGTCTGTCTGTCTGTCTCTCTCTCTCTCTCGCTCTCTTTCTCTCTCTCTCTCTCTCTCTCTCTCTCTCTTTCTCTGTTTCTGTCTGTCTGTCTGTCTGTCTGTCTGTCTGTCTGTCTGTCTGTCTGTCTGTCTGTCTGTCTGTCTGTCTGTCTGTCTGTCTGTCTGTCTGTCTTTCTTTCTCTCTCTCTCTCTCTCTCTCTCTCTCTCTCTCTCTCTCTCTCTCTCTCGCTCTCTCTCTCTCTCTCTCTCTCTCTTTCTTCTGTCTGTCTGTCTGTCTGTCTGTCTGTCTGTCTGTCTGTCTGTCTGTCTGTCTGTCTGTCTGTCTCTCTCTCTCTCTCTCTCGCTCTCTTTCTTTCTCTCTCTCTCTCTCTCTCTCTCTCTCTCTCTCTCTCTCTCTCTTTCTCTGTTTCTGTCTGTCTCTCTCTCTCTCTCTCTCTCTCTCCCTCTGTCTCTAAGCAAAGAGAGTGGTGCAGTGAGGAAAGGAGAGGTCAAATCACATTTCCTCAAAGCCTTAAAGAAGTAAAAAGTGTGTGTGAGCATTTGTGTATTTGTGTGCTGTAAATGTGGAGTAGTGCCTGATGCAAAACAAATGACTGCGCTCGCACAGAAACACACAGAGAGATGACAAAGGTGTGTGTGACACCTCTACTTGGCAGATGAAATCACCCATTTTTGGGGTTTATTTAACTCGGCAAGTCAGTTAAGAACAAATTCTTATTTTCAATGAGGGCCTAGGAACAGTGGGTTAACTGCCTTGGTCAGAAAGACCAATTTTTACCTTGTCGGCTCTGGGATTTGTTCTTGCAACCTTTACGGTTACTTGTCCAACACTCTAACCACTAGGCTACCTGCCACACCACAATTTATTGCGCCATTAGAGTAAATAATGAGTAATTGCTTTGGTAAACGCCATGGTGGCATGCGTTTGTATCGCCTTTCCCCGGGTCGGGGCCTCTATCCAAACAAAACTTCTGTTACTTACATTTCTCAGTCAAGCCAGGGGGATTATTTCTGCACATACAGGTCAGCCATGTAATATATCCACTATTGTTCCTTTTCTGGAGGGAAAAAAAGGGAAAGGATGGTTTGAGTGATTTGAGTGATTTATCACGTAGAAAGGAGTGTTTATAGAGGCACTAATGTTAAGGAAGCTTTTACAGTCTGTCTCAATGGGAGGTTGTGTCAATGCAGAGATACTGTGTGTCAGAGGGTATTTTTCCATCAGATTTCAACAGGCATTTATATTTAGAGACCCTTCAAATGTTAAATAATATGGATTTTTCGGTGGAAAGCCACAGAGTTTCTGTTTACCCTCCCTCACGCAAGTGGCTAACGCCTCCCACTCACCCAGCTCTGCCTTCTCTTCCCAGTGATAACCCATGTGATAACCAGTCAGCAGCCAAACCCCAAACCCTCCCCACTCATTCCATCTAATAAAACCAGAGCTTCCTGGTATTCCTGGCCCTGCCCACTCCCGCCAGGGAGAGGAAGCTATTTATGTAAGCTTTGCCCTGTCTAATGCATTAATTGAGGGGTGACTGCGACTAGGTCCATTTAGGGTGATGGAGGGTGTAGGTAATTGCCTAATGACCCCCACTGTCTCCCCTCCTCACCCTCTCACCTTCTACCTCCCCCCTCACTCTTTACTTCTCTCTCCTCTGTCCCACACAGAAACTGTGGTCCGCTGGGATCAGAAGTAATCGCCGCCATGGGAGGCTATGAGGGTAGTACCAGGACCATGGAGACCAAGTGAACTACCAGTGACCCAGATAGAGGTAAAGACTCACCCCTCACTCCTGTCCCCCTGCCCACGGCTCACAGAGGGGTTCAGGCTCACCCTCTTACCCCCTGCATACTATTCCTTTCCCCATTAGTGTGGAACCTCTGCAACAGTTTGATCTTAATCTCTTAATTCAAAGACTCAATCACTTACTGACAGTTGTGGCCGCTTTGTATTGTTGTATCTACCTTCTTGTGCTGTTGTCTCTGCCCAGTAATTTGTACCATGTGTTGTGCTGGTGCCATGTTGTGTTGCTACCATGTTGTTTTCATGTTGTGTTGCTACTATGCTGTGTTGTCGTGTTTTGCTGCCTTGCTATGTTTTTGTCTTAGGTCTCTCTTTATGTAGTGTTGTCTCTCTTGTCGTGATGTGTGTTTTGTCCAATGTTTTTATTTTATTTGATATTTTTAATCCCAGCCCCCGTCTCCACAGGAGGCCTTTTCCCTTTGTGTAGGCCGTCATTGTAAATGAGAATTTGTTCTTAACTGACTTGCCTCGTTAATAAATAAAGGTTAAATAAATTAAATAGACATTGTGATCATTTTCCATTTCATACCCCACTGAAAGCACCGGCTTGTTGGTTGTTTGTGTTTGGCTGCTGCTCATACACACCAGCAGACTGATGTGTATGTCATTGTTTAGAGATGTTTATGAGGTATGGCTAGGGCAGAAAACAATGTGTCAATATTGATTATCTTTATTATGGTCCTGTCAATCAATTCACCATCCCTCTCCGTCCCTTCCTCCAGTCTCAGACATAGCAATAACAACCCATCAAAGGCCTGACTAAGCGGAGGACCTTACTGCTACTAATTGATGACGGCTTTATTTTGCTTTCTGATGGTCGGAGTCGGCGTAGACGCCGCTAGTCCTTTACTCACACTCGGCGATAGCATCAAGGTGAAAGAGGGAACAAATGAACGAGACAGAGAGAGCGAAAGGGAAAAAGAGAGTAGGCGTTGTTTACACTGGCGGCCTCCTCGCCTCCTTTATTTTGTGATTAGTGTCTGTGGTGTCACACACACACACACACACACACACACACACACACACACACACACACACACACACACACACACACACACACACACACACACACACACACACACACACACACACACACACACACACACACACACACACACAATCTTGGTATGATAGTTGGCAGTAAGGTCCTCAGTGCACTGCTCCTTAGGACAGTACCCATGGGACCCAAAACGCATTAAGAAATGAATGTCCAATTTGGGATCAAGCCCAGGGTTAACCTGCATGTATGTGTGTGTTTGTGTGTGCGCGTGTGTGTGTGTGTGTGCATGTGTGTGTGTGTGTGTGTCTGCGTGTGTGCGTGTGCTCCATAGGGAGCAGAGAGTAGGGGTCCAGTCTAGGGGCTGTACAGAGGTTAACCACTGGGGTCAGTAATTGATAGGCCCCCTTTTCGATCTGTTCTCCCCCTCGGCGCCTGCTGCCGGCCAAAGAAAACGCTCTTTAAATAACCATCTAAAGCAAACACCAGCGCCGCCATGCCGCCATGTTCCATTTCTTCTCCTCTTTCCACTTCAGGGTTCTGTCATAAAACGTTTTGGCTGACTCGACCGAGATGTTTTTAATATGCTTCACGCGTTTCCCGTTCCGGACATAGCCTATGAGAGAGGGGAGAAACAATAACAACCCAGTCCAACAACAGGAAGTTTGTTTTTAGATCAGACCAGTAGATTGAGGGGGGGTTCAACGATAAGATGGCGTCACGAAGGAGGTAGAGTCTTGTTTATAGCAGTAATTAATGTAGTAATGTAAGAATTAAATCAGATTGATTGGGAAATGTTGGTTTTGGCCGGTCAGCAGGGTGTTTCTGGGGTCGTTGATTGTTGTTAATGGTGATTTAGGTGAAAATACAAGTTGTGCTCCTTGGGAAGTACAAGGAAGTGTGGACCTAAAACAAAGCCTACCATATCTTGTATTGTAAGGTCTTTGGTGTGGACTGTGGTTATGTAAAGAGAAATCTGGTTCATGTGAAGCAAGAACTTGTAAATCCATAAAAGGTGTCTAAATCGAAAGAGTTTTGTCTTTCGTGTATGCTTTTCTCCTCAAAACCTAGAGAAGGCTGACTCTAGTTATCTGAAATTCGAATTATATGACGAAAAACTTATTGTAGCTGATCTATCTATTCACCTTACTTACAGTACGTTGCAACGTCAGCAGGCCTTGGCACAGTGCAGAGGAAACTCCCAGTGCCTAATACATTATGTTGCTGTGCTGTAGGTAAGAGTACTGTACTGTACCGCACCCTGTGTGATCTGTACCTGTGTGGGTTGGCTCAGCTCTTCTCTTTGATCACGCCCCGTTGACCGTAGCTTGTGCGCTAGAGCCTTTAATCTTGACCTTAATTCTGTTAATAGCTAACACACACATGAACACACACACACACACAAAGTAATGTTTCCACAAGGACAGTAAGGAGCCAAACATGCTCCCAGGTTGAGCACCGCGTGCCAAAACCTCAGGAGTGGTAGGAAAGGAGAGCGATGCCAAAGTCACTGTTTGGAACATCAACTACGGGGTGAGAAGTGCAGTTAAGCTCATGGACTCCTTTAGAGGCCCGGCTCATGCAAGAGCCATTTCACAATATACAGCAGAGGAAACCTGGGTACACTCCACTGCTCCTCAATGCTCGGGGACCAACATGGGCCATGATAAGGTGCTGGTGGTAGGAACCTACTCAGCACTAGTCTCAATCAATGGATTGTGCTGGTACTCTGTGAGAGAGAGAGAGAGAGAGAGAGAGAGAGAGAGAGAGAGAGAGAGAGTTTGTCTCTGTGTGTGTGTGTGTGTGTGTGTGTGTGTGTGTGTGTGTGTGTGTGTGTGTGTGTGTGTGTGTGTGTGTGTGTGTGTGTGTGTGTGTGTGTGTGTGTGTGTGTGCGATTTGTTCATATAATAAGCATTCAGCATCCGGCAGGCATTGATTATGACTTGATAACAACTAGTTCCTACAAGGTACTCTATATTTATCTACTGCAACAGATAGAGAGATAGAGAAAAGGATGAAACGGAAAGAGAGAGAAAAGATGGTGAGAAAGATGGTGAGAAGGGGGAGAAGAAAGATAGGAAAAATCCACCGACAGAAGTGTTCAGGTGTATGTAAAAAGTGTAGTGTAAATGTATTGGTTCTTCAGGAAAGTGTAAATGTAGAATAGAGTGTAAATGTATTGGTTCTTCAGGCTCTATAAAAATTGGTTCTTCAGGCTCGTTCTTTCAGTGTAAATGTGTTCTTCAGTAAGTGTATGTAAATGTATTGGTTCTTCAGGCTCTATAGAGTGTAGTGTAAATGTATTGGTTCTTCAGGCTCTATAGAGTGTAGTGTAAATGTATTGGTTCTTCAGGCTCTATAGAGTGTAGTGTAAATGTATTGGTTCTTCAGGCTCTATAGAGTGTAGTGTAAATGTATTGGTTCTTCAGGCTCTACAGAGTGTATTGTAAATGTAGGTTATTCAGGCCCTATCTCTTCACTAAGACTGGTGAACCTGTGAGTCTCTGCTGTTACAAAGCCTAGTTTATACTCTCATCCAGGGCTTGGCCAGGAGGATACCAATCCTTACAGTGATGATCAAAACAAGTATCATGATCCCAATCTGAGAACAGATGGTCTATCCGTTCCCTATCTAAAAGGAAATGGAACATGAAACGGCTTCAGACCTCATCCAGTCGTAACACTCTACACACGAGCGATACAAACAGATGATACATGATTGCGCGATCCCATTTCCATAGAGTAGACTCACGCTAACATGTCGTCAACGGTAACATAGCGTCATATATGTGACTACTTTCACCCCTTTCTATCTTTTGTATCTACACAAAGGCTAACATGCATTTCACTCATCCATCAGCACATCTACAGTGTGTCCATAGAGTCCCATTTACATTCATGGTCATTTTAACAGGCTAACATCCATAGGTACTGTACCATGACCATGCGTGTCCTGCTGGATGTATATAATCATTATGGTGGATGAGCAGACTCAGATGGTCCTCTTCTTATCTCTATGATTGGTGGAATTCAGCTTC
This sequence comes from Oncorhynchus nerka, assembly GCF_034236695.1. Lineage (NCBI taxonomy): Eukaryota > Metazoa > Chordata > Actinopteri > Salmoniformes > Salmonidae > Oncorhynchus > Oncorhynchus nerka. The sequence continues at coordinate 28,894,699 of NC_088403.1, read as the reverse complement.
AGCAGTCATTAGGCCTATATGCTTCGTGGCTGGTCTGCAGTTATTCAACCATACAGTATAGTCCATGTTAAGATGGTAGAGGAATCAGGCAAAGAAATGCATAATGTAACAAGAGGAAAATATCAAATGAATCTACAGGACGGAATCATATGTGTGAGTGCTTGGTGAGTAAGTTTGTCATATTGATATTTGGTATAAGAACTTGGTTGTTTGGTCCAATAACTTTCTGCATGAATAAATACAATGTTTTTAAATGGTGAAACCTTACATGGACAAAAAATACTAATTCATACATATGTGGTATGCTATGATTCTTTTGGTATGTTTAAAATTAACTGTTGAATTCATTTTTATCAACACTTTAAAAACAAATCAAATGGTTGTATTTTGTTCGGCCAGACACCTGTTTTTATATGATATATTTTCTAGGTGTTTGTTTTGGTTACTTTATTGCCTTTCCTCCAGTCAGTGCGCCAGTCAGGTAGAGAGGATGTGAAGTCATTTCAGTTTAGAGCCCTTGCCTTAGTGAACTGCCTCTGGTGGAGGATACAGCAGAGAGAATGAGCGAGAGGAGAGAAGTACACAACATGTCAACAGACAACTATCTCTTATATTCCATCTGAACGCTGTCTTCGTCCAAGGCTCCATTTGTGTAGTCAACATCTTAAAAGGGTCCCTTGCCTCCTCTCCTCTTTTTATCTCTCTCTCTCTCTCTCTCTCTCTCTCTCTCGCTCTTAGATTTCATTCTTCTTATTCTTTAAACTGCTTGACTCTTAATACACAGATATCACATTCCGGGCCCTGCAATTTTTTTGGAAAAATGAGCACATTACTTCCTACATCTCCCTTCCTTATTTTTATGTCACAATAAATATTTCCATTTATATGCAAATGATTATCTACTGACCAAGAATGGATAAAAAAAAGTGTCTTGTTTTCATTGTAGTGTGTGTGTGTGCGGGAGGCGGGTGTGTGTGAGTGAAAAGGCGAACGCCTGCCTAGGATGGGGCCCGACTCTCGCTGGAAGAGAGGAGAGAGAGAGAGAGAGACACTCCTCATTTAAAGAAGTAAATAATCTCCCATTGCATTCTATTATTTATACCCCGTGCCTTGAAAGTGACTGTATTAAGTTATAAGTTATAAGTAGTTAGAAGTTACTTACTTTAAACTGAGGGGGAGAAGAAAGCTGACGCTCTGCTTAGCTGAGTTCCCCCCAAATTGCTGACATAATTACATGAATGTCATTTTTTTTATGACTCACAGAAAATCTTGGCATTTTCACTGAAGCAGATAATTAGACTTGGAATAAAGCAGGGGCGGAATAATTAATACATCAAAACTAGATGAACTTTTTATAATTATTTTTATTTAATCTCCATTCTAATTATTGTTCTAGTCGGCTGAGCGAGATTGCCTCTCTCATTCAGGGTGTGAAATGCACCCGTAGCGCTCCATCCTTACCCAGTGAAATATCAACTGAGCGTGGAGACGGGAATTCACAGAGCCCTCCACTATTCTCTTTCCCCTCTCTCTTTCTCTCTTCCCCCTCTCTCTTTCTCTCTTCCCCCTCTCTCTTTCTCTCTTCCCCCTCTCTCTTTCTCTCTTCCCTCTCTCTTTCTCTCTTCCCCCTTCTCTTTCTCTCTTCCCCCTCTCTCTTTCTCTCTTCCCCCTCTCTCTTTCTCTCTTTCCCTCTCTCTTTCTCTCTTTCCCTCTCTCTCTTTCTCTCTTCCCCCTCTCTCTTTCTCTCTTTCCCCTCTCTCTCTTTCTCTCTTTCCCCTCTCTCTTTCTCTCTTCCCCCTCTCTCGTTCTCTCTTTCCCTCTCTCCCTCTTCTGATTGAACTGTAATTTCTCCATTGCGCCAACAAACAATTTACACACACCTGCCACACTTTATTTATTCATTTCCCTTCCTCTCTCCTCTCTTCCTCTGTCCCCAAATGTATGGCAATCAATATTTCCACAGCTTTTAAATGAGTTTGTTAATTAGTCTAATGTAGTTTAGATAGAGGTTGTGTTCCTCTCTCCGTATCTCTTGCGTTGTGGATAAACAGTTTCTTAAAATAACTAACCAGAGTAGGAAATATAAAGTGTATATCTTCTGAAAGTCTTGCTGACCACAGAATGAATGTTCCCATTTATCTGTACAGTAGTGTGACTTGCTCTAGCAGGAACCTGCCTCCGTAAAGGAAGCCAGCAGCTTATCAGATAAGGCCTCAGTTTAATGCTGAAATAAGCATAATTAACACCCTCACAGTACCCACACACATACACACACACACACACAGCCACAAATGAGCTGGCAAGCAAGTGCACGAAAATGCACACACAGAGTTATCACATTCTTAGAGTTGTACAAACATCTTAAAAGTACAAATATTAGACAGACTTGATCATCAGGTGTGTATTCCTCTCGAGTTCAGTGTATCAGACCACTGAGGTATTTCAGTTTGGAAAACTAAATATATAATGTTCTGCTTTTCTTAGATGAAAATGTAGAGAATTTGATACAATGTGTTTTGGTTTAAGCTACGGTCTAACTACGCAGTCGGCTACTTCATGTAAATCAAGGTATTTTCCTGTGAAAGTGAATTCCAAGAACTGTCTATGATTAGAAAACATTGAAAGTGAACATGTAGCCTAAAACATCAGTCCAAAAATGTCTCCATTATGTTTGTGCACCGACATTTGAGTGGTGGCTGATTTTGATACTTAGATTGTTATTAAAAAAAGAGATTATGAACTAATGAAAGGCAGCAGCTAAGTTAAAAAGCCATGAAATTAAATAAATCCTTCCATTTCTCCTATTTCCATGATTACTCTGTGTGTATTCACTAGATTAAAATTACCACTCTATTAACTGTTAATACACAACACAAGATCTGATTTAATTAACATCGCATTTAATTGAGGCCCTTACAATTGCAGTTCAGATAGAAACGATTCCCGACCGCTATAATTAAACAAATGTAATGTAAATCCTAAAAAATGCCTTTTCAAAAACAGCTTGATGTGCATCCAAGGCAAATAATTTCATTGAAATAAAAAACAAAAAAATATTAATATTATTATTAGTTTCCATCAATTAATATTTCTGCCAGGTAGTGTGTTTGTATTTTGATGTGAATAATATATTATAATTTAATTAAAGAGATAATAATGAAAATATAATCAAATGAAAACATATATTTTTTAACCTTATTTGAATTCATTTATTGACAGTGTGTTCTGTTTTGTTGTGAGGGGATCGCTAATGAGTAAATACCTTCACAAACCTTAATCTAGATTTACATGACAGAAAGATAATATAATTCTCTAATTCAATCAAGTCATAATCACACACACACACTTCTCATCGCCTCTTTTTATCCTTCTTTATTTACACATAAAGTCCTAGAACCATCGCCTCTCTTCAAAAGTCTGTCCTGCTTTCCATAAGCAGCATCTAGATGTGGCTTATTGAGTCGCTAAATTCTAATTGTATTAGATGGAGTATCTCAGAAACGCTGTAACCTGTGTTTATGGTTTGGGTGATGTGCTGTTTCTTGTTTCTTGTTTGCGAGAGTTGATATTCCGTGTGCGTTTAGTGTGGTATCAGGATCAGAGCAGATAGCATCCTCTTATCGCTGTGTATTATTCTTTTCTATGGGACAATATTTTTGGCATTACCAATGTAATCTGGAGTATCTGCCTGGTTGTGTACTGTGTGTGTGTGTGTGTGTGTGTGTGTGTGTGTGTGTGTGTGTGTGTGTGTGTGTGTGTGTGTGTGTGTGTGTGTGTGTGTGTGTGTGTGTGTGTTATTACTCAGTTCAGCTTTGCGGCACTATGCTATACCAGACGGGGAGTGAAGTCGGCACCACTCTCATAAGTACGCAGTGCCACCATGTGTTGGATGGGGATATTACTGGGAGAAGATGCAGACGACAAAGCAAGATTACCTTTGAGCTTATGTACGTCTCTGCTTACATACCTGTTTGCTTGTTCCTGTGCATGTTTGTGGTTGCGTGCTGGTGTACGTGCTTGGGTCCATGTGTCTTGCGTGTGATTGTGCTTGTGTGTGTGTGTGTGTGCGCGCGCGTGCTGGGTGGGTGAGCTGTCGGGTGCCGAGGACAGGTCAGGTCCTGGGGAATGTGAGGCATCAGAGAAAGCAGACAAAACACATCTTATCCCTAGCATGTGAATAACTGCCTCTCAAATGTTCAGTAATCTACTGTCCCATCAGCGGCAGAGACTGTACGGTACGAAGACAGCCAGGGTGGCTGGAATAAAGCCTCTTCGTGACATGTTGAAGGCTTGTTTATGTGTACACCTCTGATTTATATCAACGTTACAACCCCACACTGTTGTGGAAAACCCAATCCAACGATTAGGCAGAGACTAATTTAATGGTATAGTAGGGTTTATTTGAATGCATACAAGCAGCTGCTGATCCTTCTCTGATCGCAGTCAGGGAAGGAGCTCGACACGTAAATGGTTCCACGTCCCTTATATAGTGGGAGGTGGTAATACAATCATATTGTTGCACAGCAGTTCTTTTATTCAAGCAAACAGTTCCGAAACACAATGGCCTTGTGTTACAGTGCAGACATAACTGGAGTCTATTGAAATGCATGGAATCACAGTTCAACACAGAACAGAGTACAAACCTTGAGAAGTTACAACAGCTCACCCCAATTCTGCCACACGCACATAGATAATCATGTTCACTTACGCTCACTGCTGATGCTGTACACTGTGCACAAAAAAATGACATAGGAAGCTATGTTCCCTTATTGATGTCACTTGTTAAATCCACTTCAGTCAGTGTAGATTAGGGTTCTCCAATTGGCGGCCCGCGTGTGATTTATTTGGCCCCGCAAGGTTACTGAGCAATTTTTTTTTTTAACACTTTAAAGACTCCAGCAAATCAGCTCAAAGTTATTTTAATTCTGGTCATCTGTTCCAAAGTATTTTCATGCATAATAGAGAAAGTTTACAGTATGTAATCATATACAAATGCAAGGAAGGTTTGAAATTATTCTGTTTTAGTTACATATTATATCCCTTTGGGTTTCTTGCGGTCAATTTGCAGTCTACAAATGTTTGTAATTGTGTTCCGGCCCCCTGACCATCCGCTCAAGAAGAAAATGGCCGGCGGCTGAATCTAGTTGATGATCTCTGGTGTAGATGAAGGGGAGGAGACAGGTTAAAGAAATTGTTTTAAGCCTTGAGACAATTGAGACATGGATTGTGTGTGTGTGCCATTCAGAAGGTGAAGACAAAATATTTGTGCCTTTGAACAGGGCATGGTAGTAGATGCCAGGTGCAGTGGTTTGTGTCAAGAACTGCAACACTGCTGGTTTTTTCACGCTCAACAGTTTCCCGTGTGAATCAAGAATGGTCCACCACCCAAAGGACATCCACCCGACTTGACACAACTGTGGGAAGCATTGGGGTCAACATGGGCCAGCCTCCTTGTGGAACGCTTTCCACACCTTGTAGAGTCCTTGCCTCGACAAATTGAGGCTGTTCTGAGGGCAAACGGAGATGCAACTCCTAATGTTCCTAACGTTTTGTACAATCAGTGTACACGTTGTGTTTGTACATGTGTGAGCTTACATCCGCGTGTGTGTGTGTGTGTGTGTGTGTGCGTGTCTGAGTTGTAGCCGAGTGCCTGCGTGTGTGTGCGTCTGTGAGCCCTGACTGGGCAGGCAGGTTACCTACCTCCTGGCGCCAGCGGGGATAAAGGCGTCACGCTTGGGCTGAGATTACCTGTGCGGGCGCCCTGTGTGTTGTGTTTAAGAAGCAGCCCTTTTTTGTTCCCATTTCCCCCTCGGCTTGCATCTTTTAGGACAGTCCTTGCACCCGGGGAGGGAGGGCTGGAGAGGACCAAGTAGAGGTGCGAGGGCGGGCGTCGGTCACGCACACCTCTCTTCACCGTGAACCCCTCACCTAGTGGTGACCTGCCTGCTGTTTTCAACTGGTTATCACCGTGACGATAAAGCCCCGTGCCACGACGGAGGAATGAAAACAGTTTAAGAGAGGCCAGACAGACAGGAGTCAGAGACGTAGCCTAGCGCATCACGAGGACACACCGGCATGAGGCTAAACACACTCCACCCCACCCTGCTCTAATCTGGAAACATTCACAACCCCTTAGTATCACTCAGGTCCTCAAAACATATCATATTTTGGGTGAGGTAAACCTGCTCTCCCAAAACTAGCCCCTTCGCTCCCATTTAGCTGCCTTAGTCGACTGCCACACACCCACCCACACATATCCAGCCCAGGACATTCCGTCTCTACCTAGTCCCACTGTTTACATGGTAGCAGCGTTCAGATGGAACTCTCAACTATTCCAGGCATGTGCAACATTCAAGTGTGGGACCATAGGGGCCTTTCTGGTGTCAGTTGTGTGTGTAACGACTGTGTAGTGCGTGAGTGACATTAGTCAAGAGGCTTTCAATTGGTGTGACTGTGATGGTATTGGATCGACTCCACGCAACAGCGTTTGGCAGCTTGTGGGGGATCTTTGAAAAAATGTAGTATTTGAAAACATTCAGTTGGAAAGCGACAGTTGTATTTAAACAGGGTCATTGCGGAGAGGTGTACCACTAGTCGAATCTAGACTGTGCCCAAATCCCCCCAATCCTTGACTTACCCTCCATATCAAACCTACCACCTCCTCATCCATCTCTCCATACCCCCACTCTCTTCTTTCCCTCGCTCTGCCACAGGCCCCAAAGCCCCAAGATACTGGTTAAATTACCCATCATGCCCTTGACCTTGGAGATCACCCAGCATTGCAGGATGAAGCTCTGGGTGCCCAGGGAGAGAGAGGGAGAGAGAGAAGGAGAGGGAGGGAGGGAGAAGGGTGAGAGAGGGAGGGAGTGAGAGGGAGTGAGGCAGCGAGAGTGAGAGAGAGAGAGAGAGAGGGAGGGTGTTATAGAAAGGGGGGATGGTTGAGAGCGTGAGGGGAAGGAGAAGAGGTGGAGAGATAGCGAGGGAGCGAGGGAGGGATGGAGAGAGAGAGATGGAGAGAGAGAAATGGAGAGAGAGGGATAGAGTGAATGAGAGAGTGAAGGCCTCAGCCCTGGCTGCTCTCTCTTATCTCTCCCGCTTGGTGGAGTTTTAAATTATTCATTCCCTGCTGCTCCCGCCGACTTACACATCTCCATCACACGGCTGCCCGCATCCGCCCGGGGAACAGGCGGTCGCCACGGCAACCTTATCGCAGATCGCAGATTTCGTCTCCAGAAATGAAATAAAAGAGGAAATTGGCTGTATTAGCATAAGAGGAGTCAGCCTGGAGTTGAATACACACATCACCCCCAAAGCACGTACAGCCCCCCCTCCTCCTTATCCCCCCATTCCTTATCAGCACTGTCTGATCGCTGCTCTCCTTTTCTTTTTTTCATTCCGCTCCTCCTCCCCCCTCCTTCCCGCTCCCTCACTCTTTGTTCCTGCTCACGCTGAGGGAAGAATGGAAGCAGGGGCTGATGGGTAGAAAATAGATGTGGTAGTGGCGACCTCTGACCTTTTCAGAAAGAGTAAACAATGAGCAATAACTTGGGAGATGTGACTCGGCTGTCGTCGGGGGTGACAGACTGACAGCCCGCTTTATTTCCTGTCCAATAGGACCTTTTCTCCCCATCGTGTTTTTTTTTATTTTATTTTATTATTGCTGTGTTTTTTTGTTGTTTTTTGAACGTTTCACCTGGGCTTTCGAGACCTGATATCCCGATTTTCTTTGAGCGGGGGACTGACTGTGACCTTAAAGAAAAGGTGTGAAATGTTTGTTTGGCTTTCTGATTGCTGTGTGACTGAATGTAACTTCTTGGCTGTATTCACAAGTCAGTCTAAGGCAATCAGTCCTTTATAGGCCCTTCGGTCCCCATTACCATCCTCTGTCAATACATATCTCTTATAGGCATCAAACCCCCTCCATCACTGTACAACCACAAAGACCAGGCCACAATGCAGACTCTTTAGAGCAGAGCCGTAAATGTGTTTTCTCCTTAGCACCAATGCTACCTCCACAAGTGGTCCCTGATTCCCTCCCTCTCCTCTCCTCCTCTCCTCTGCTCCCCCTTTCTCACGCCTCTCTCCCCTAATTGAAGTTAAACAGCTGAGAAATGGTCTTCATGCCTCCCCAGATGGTTTTAAATGTAGACATTCTCTCTCACTTAGATTGACACGTCCCCGGGGAGGTGTGTGTGTGTGTGTCTGTTATGGAAATGATTTCCCCACTCACTCACATCTATTGAGTAAGTCAGAGCAGCATGGGGTCCCTATGGGACAATAACACCCACCACATCTACTGATGCCAATTATCAGTGTTGTCATCATGACAGAAACTTTGTTGTAATGTTGCTCTGTTTCTCTGTATGTTCCCCAATGCCTACCAAGGCTTAATGATTTAATGATGGTTAGGAATTCATGCATTTTGAACTCTCTTTAAAGTGATGCTCCAGAACTTTTGTAGAAATTCAGCCAGTAGATTTGAAAGTGGTGCTCACGAGCAAAAACGGGTCCCTGTTTTTTGTGTACTACATCATCCATTTTGTATAATACGTAACGTCCTATGATATGTTATGTACTTTTAATGTTTTTTTATTCATTGTGAGTACAATTCATAATGAATTTGTTGTGATTAAGATCTTGGACTGCATCCTCTCTCTCTCTCTTTCTCTCTCTCTCTCTCTCTCTCTCTCTCTCTCTCTCTCTCTTTCTCTCTCTCTCTCTCTCTCTCTCTCTCTCTTTCTCTCTCTCCCTCTCTCTCTCTCTCTCCTCTCTCTCTCTCTCTCTCTCTCTCTCTCTCTCTCTCTCTCTCTCTCTCTCTCTCTCTTCTCTCTCTCCCTCTCTCTCTCTCTCTCTCTCTCTCTCTCTCTCCTCTTTCCTCCTTCCCTGTTCCTTTTCCTCCACTACCCCCCTCTCTCTCTCTCTCACCCTCTCTCTCTCTCTCTCTCTCTCTCCTCTTTCCTCCTTCCTCTCTCTCTCTACCCCTCTTTCCTCCTTCCTCCCCTGTTCCTTTTCCTCCACTACCCCTCTCTCTCTCTCTCTCTCTCTCTCTCTCTCTCTTTTCTCTCTCTCTCTCTGTCTCCCCTCTTTCCTCTCCTCTTTCCCTGTTCCTTTTCCTCCACTACCCCTCTCCCTCTCTGCTCTGGATGAGTTCAGACTTTAATCTGGACCTGGAGCAACATCAGATATCTCCTCCAGAACCACAGAGAGGGGCCCAGACCAGATCAGACTTACTCCTGACCCAGTCTAGACCAGACAAGCTCACCCACTGTACCTCTCCCATGCCCCAAACACCCACTCTCTTCCCCCACCCTCGCCCTATACTGCCCCGTTGTGGCCCCTAGGGCATGGTCTGTTCCTGGGTAGGCCATTTAAACCCTGTTGCCTTGGTTTGAGAGAGTCCTCCTACTCCTTTAGTAGCAGTGCCGATGGCTCTCTAGGGATGCTGGTTGGTCTATGAGGAAGGAGATAGCCAACTAGACGCTACGCAGTTCTGACCCAGACCAGACACTCCACCCCCTCTTGTCCTTTCACAGGACCTCATCCACTCACCCTTTATAGTGGTTTCTCTCAGCTCTTCGTGTCCCCATGACACTGTCCGTCACTGTCCTCTCAGCCAAACCAGGGCTGGTTTCTGGGCCCCTGTTGTATGTTTCCATAGAGGGAAGAGGGTCAGGAGGAGAGGAGATGTAGATAGACAGATTCAGACACTGAGACCCAGACAGTTGTGGGTGTAGTAGTGGGTGGGTTAGTCTATCCACACTATCTATAGGGGTCAGAATTGGAGTAAACTTCAGAGCATCTCACTTATTACACTAATGGCACTCTAACAAAATAACTTTAATGTCTGGTATCTACGTGTTCGCATAGAAAACTAGGAATAATGGCCAAAAGGCCAAAGGTCATTTTTCATACATCCTCTAACCTCTCCGCAGGCTTTAGCTCAGTGTGAGAACAGGCCTTAGACCGTGTTCTTCTACTTATTTCTCTGGCTATGCTGTAAGATGTTGTCTTAGTGACACTGTGCAAAGTCGATTCCCCAATTCTAAATAACACTCTATTTGCAGCAGTTAATTCAAAACAATTCTCAATTAACTTCTTTCTCTTCTCCCTTTTCATCTATTCATCTACGTTTATTTACAAGTGCCTTAATGTCAGAACAGTTCCCTTCTTGTTCCAAGGCCACTATCTCCTCGAGGGGCTCTTTACTGGTTGTCCTAACATTCTAATTCCCCATGCTTCCCCATGGTGACATCAGCGCTGTTTGTTTGTCAAGCTGTTAATCTGGTTAGATGATGAATACTTCGTAACAGTAGGAGAGCGGCCTGAAACAGCCTGAAACGGTCCAGTCAGCCAGGCAACTATTCTGCAGTTTACTCTACTCATTGGTGGTCCAGAGGATTTTTTAACTAAAGCTTCTCTCACTGTTTGATTGTACAGCTTGGTTGGTAAATGGTTGGAGGCTGATCGCAGCCTACGTGTGATTTCACATGGGGCTATAGAGACACTCAGTGCCTGTAGCTCTGTCCCACCCACACACAGTCTGCTCTGCAAACAGATCCACCACTCACTCACAATCTGGTGTGTAGGTTTGCTGTGAACCGCCTGTAGTGATGGAGGGAGCAGGGAGGGGTGAGTGTGTGTTTGTGTTCATTGTGTTTGTGCGTGAGGCTCGGTGTGTGTTAGTCCCAAGACCACACATCCAGTAAGGTTCTCTCTCTCTCTCTCTCTCTCTCTCTCTCTCTCTCTCTCTCTCTCTCTCTCTCTCTCTCTCTCTCTCTCACACACACACAACGTGGCAGGCGGCTCTAGCAACCCCTCCTGTAATGTTAACTGACAGGGTGAGACAGGAGACAATGATGATCCTGCACCGTCCAAAACCGGATCGCTACCTCCCCCTCTCCCTCTACCTCTCCCTCCCCTCCCCTCCACCTCTCCCTCCCCTCCACCTCTCCCTCTCCCTCCACCACTCCCTCCCCTCCAGCTCTCCCTCCCCTCCACCTCTCCCTCCCTCTCGCTCTTGTCAAGCCGTTGTTCCTGTCCCTTTCCCTGGTGTCTGAGACCAGATAACCACAGCGGGGACCGGAGCAGATCTGGGGGAACGAATCCCAGAGGTGGAGTGCTTTGGACGCAGACGCGGTCTTTCTGGTGAGGAGCTGGATGTGGTACTGGATGTGGTAGTGGTATCACACTCTTTCCTGCACCCTCGGGGGCGAGGTGGAAGATGCTGTCTCTCGTGTCCGGTCAGACCAGCGTCTCCATGTTGGTCACAGTACATTTAGAGAGCGGGCTGAGGAGCTGTGAGTGGTACCATGGCGTGTTAGAGACTGGCGTCCCAAGATGGCAGCCACCGTGTAGTCATGTTTGGACAAGTGTTTGTTTGCAGTGGGATATGGACATTTCAACAAAGGGGATTTAAAACAAGTCTCCAAACACAACAACTCCAGCCCAATATTTGATTTAGCTACAGTATGCCGCAAGGAGAAAGAGGAACTCTTCTGACAGTGTGAGTTTAGTTTTTGTGTGGCATCGTAGAGCCACAATGGACAAAGTTTTTTTTAAAGTATATTCTTATAAGTGTTTTTACATTTTATTCAGTTAGTGAATAAGGAAAGAAGACAGGCAAGCGGAAGAAACAGTTGATGCAGGGATTGAACACCGGTCTCCGGTGGGGAGTTAGACAGGCGACATGCTGGGCAGCGCTGCGACATGCTGGGCAGCGCTGCGACATGCTGGGCAGCGCTGCGACATGCTGGGCAGCGCTGCGACATGCTGGGCAGTGTTACCATGACACCCCAGCACTGCACAAAAACATATGTTTCTTTACCGTACAAGCATTCAAGCCCATAAAAACATTTGATTTGTATCGTATTAAAACATGAACTGACGTGTGGATGAGAACTGGACTTCTGATAGGCCAGTAGTCTGGCATTTTCATGTCATATCTCACCCTCTAAACGTCCTCTCAGCAGAACAAGGTGTAAAATAGAGACTTGTAATACAAGAGACTTGTAAATAGAAATTCAAGCATGTACTGTGAGAGACGGAATCTAAAACAAAAATCCAGAAAATCACATTGTATGATTTTTAGTAATTCATTTCGATTTTATTGTGTGACATAAGTATTTGATCACCTACCAACCAGTAAGAATTCCGGCTCTCACAGACTTGTTAGTTTTTCTTTAAGAAGCCCTCCTGTTCTCCACTCATTACCTGTATTAATTGCACCTGTTTGAAATCGTTACCTGTATAAAAGACACCTGTCCACACACTCAATCAAACAGACTCCAACCTCTCCACAATGGCCAAGACCAGGGAGCTGTGTAAGGACATCAGGGATACAATTGTAGACCTGCACAAGGCTGGGATGGGCTACAGGACAATAGGCAAGCAGCTTGGTGAGAAGGCAACAACTGTTGGCGCAATTATTAGAAAATGGAAGAAGTTCAAGATGAAGGTCAATCACCCTCGGTCTGGGGCTCCATGCAAGATCTCACCTTGTGGGGCATCAATGATCATGAGGAAGGTGAGGGATCAGCCCAGAACTACACGGCAGGACCTGGTCAATCACCTGAAGAGAGCTGGGACCACAGTCTCAAAGAAAACCATTAGTAACACACTACGCCGTCATGGATTAAAATCCTGCAGCGCATGCAAGGTCCCCCTGCTCAAGCCAGTGCATGTCCAGGCCCGTCTGAAGTTTGCCAATGACCATCTGGATGATCCAGAGCAGGAATGGGAGAAGGTCATGTGGTCTGATGAGACAAAAATAGAGCTTTTTGGTCTAAACTCCACTCGCCGTGTTTGGAGGAAGAAGAAGGGTGAGTACAACCCCAAGAACACCATCCCAAACGTGAAGCAAGGAAGTGGAAACATCATTCTTTGGGGATGCTTTTCTACAAAGGAGACAGCACGACTGCACCGTATTGAGGGGAGGATGGATGGGGCCATGTACCGCAAGATCTTGGCCAACAACCTCCTTCCCTCAGTAAGAGCATTATAGATGGGTCTTCCAGCATGACAACGACCCGAAACACACAGCCAGGGCAACTAAGGAGTCACTCCGTAAGAAGCATCTCAAGGTCCTGGAGTGGCCTAGCCTGTCTCCAGTCCTGAACCCAATAGAAAATCTTGGGAGGGAGCTGAAAGTTCGTATTGCCCAGCGACAGCCCCGAAACCTGAAGTCTGTATGGAGGAGTGGGCCAAAATCACTGCTGCAGTGTGTGTAAACCTGGTCAAGAACTACAAGAAACGTATGATCTCTGTAATTGCAAACAAACGTTTATGTACCAAATATTAAGTTCTGCTTTGATGTATCAAATACTTATGTCGTGCAATAAAATGCAAATGAATTGCTTAAAAATCATACAATGTGATTTTCTGGATTTTTTTCTACATGATTTGTATGTAGGAAAACCTGCAAAATCGGCAGTGTATCAAATGCGTGTTGTCCCCACTGTATGTGTGTGTGTGCGTGTGTGTCTGTGCATGTGTGTGTGGTTGTGTGTGTAGCGGAGGGAGAAGAAAGCAGGCCCATAAATCCTAGTGCTATCAGTGGTCCAGTCTCAGCCACCCTCGTGTTCCTTTATTGAATGTTATTGTAGCCGGACAGACCCCTAGATGATATTTCCTGGTCCCAAATCAAGATCAGAGACGGGGGGGGTGGAAGGAAAAAATGAGCGATGGAGGATGAAGAAGAAGTGATAAGGGTTGGAGAGTTGGGGTGGTGGATTTAGGCACAGAGACCATTTAAAAGCAAGGAAGAAATGGAACAGTTTAAGGAATTCCTGTTAGGGAATACATCATGGGAATCCAGGGGGTGTGAGGAGAGGTGGGAGATGGGACACTGGGGGTCACCCCATTGGGGTGTATGAAGCAACACGTCTATGGTCTCGGAAAGTAGATGTGGATGATTAAATCAGTTGGTTGGGAAAAGGAGGAGTGAGAAAAGAAAATGTTTGACAATAAAAACATGAAATACCAAATTTGTGTCACGGGTCGGCTTGAGCTTTAAAGTCACAACCCACGAGAGTCAACAAGTAAAATAACCAGTGAGGATGTCGATAATAATGTATTAAAACAATGAGTGGGAATCAAGGGGGTGGAAAGATTAATACAATTAGAGTGAAATCATTCTTACACCCCCCCTGGAATGATGAAGATAATGTTACGCTATACTTATAAAAGAATAGGCTTATGTGAGAGTTGAGTACATGTGTGTTTCTGCTGTACATTTTGTACAGGTCATCAGTGTTTACTTTGGTTAAAACCCCTGGTGTATTTTGCTAAGCTTTTGTTCGTTCCATGCTATATTCTCACTGTAATTGTATTTGTGTAAATAGTATGTATGTGAGCCCTTCATGGTTTGTGTGAGAGGTGTGTATGTCCTTTTCCATGTGTGTGTGTGTAGGAGGTGTGTAATTGCCTTTTCTCATTTGAATTTGCTCGACTCCTGTGTCCTCTCTCCTCCGTCCTAATCGAGGAGGTGAGGAGAAGGAACGTGGACGAAAATGACCTTGTATGAAATTAGACTCTTGCCCATCAGGCAAATATATGTATGTTGTTTACAGGGGTGGATCCCAAAATAAATGCATTTTACAGGGGTGCATCCCAAAATAAATGAATTTTACAGGGGTGCATCCCAAAATAAATGAATTTTACAGGGGTGCATCCCAAAATAAATTAATTTTACAGGGGTGGATCCCAAAATAAATGAATTTTACAGGGGTGCATCCCAAAATAAATGAATTTTACAGGGGTGCATCCCAAAATAAATGAATTTTACAGGGGTGGATCCCAAAATAAATGAATTTTACAGGGTGGTGCATCCCAAAATAAATGAATTTTACAGGGTGGATCCCAAAATAAATGAATTTTACAGGATGGATCCCAAAATAAATGAATTTTACAGGGGTGGATCCCAAAATAAATGAATTTTACAGGGGTGGATCCCAAAATAAATGAATTTTACAGGGGTGCATCCCAAAATAAATGCATTTTACAGGGGTGGATCCCAAAATAAATGAATTTTACAGGGGTGGATCCCAAAATAAATGAATTTTACAGGGGTGGATCCCAAAATAAATGAATTTTACAGGGGTGGATCCCAAAATAAATGAATTTTACAGGGGTGGATCCCAAAATAAATGAATTTTACAGGGGTGGATCCCAAAATAAATGCATTTTACAGGGTGGATCCCAAAATAAATGAATTTTACAGGGATGGATCCCAAAATAAATGAATTTTACAGGGTGGATCCCAAAATAAATGAATTTTACAGGGGTGGATCCCAAAATAAATGAATTTTACAGGGGTGCATCCCAAAATAAATGCATTTTACAGGGGTGGATCCCAAAATAAATGAATTTTACAGGGGTGGATCCCAAAATAAATGCATTTTACAGGGGTGGATCCCAAAATAAATGCATTTTACAGGGGTGGATCCCAAAATAAAGGAATTTTACAGGGGTGGATCCCAAAATAAAGGAATTTTACAGGGGTGGATCCCAAAATAAATGCATTTTACAGGGGTGGATCCCAAAATAAATGCATTTTACAGGGGTGGATCCCAAAATAAAGGAATTTTACAGGGGTGGATCCCAAAATAAAGGAATTTTACAGGGGTGGATCCCAAAATAAATGTGTAAAGTGATCAAAACAAATGTTGTTAGTTGAGCAAGACATTTCATTGATAAAACGTAGCATGTTGTTTATAAATGTGTGCATTCGTTTCCCCTCCGACAACACATACGCTGATTCACAGGGGGTGTGGCAGATTATTAAAACTCTTCTGAGAAGAACTCAGGTAGGATACACATGACTATCCTCCACTAAAGGTGGCTATTGAGGAGGGGAGGAAACTATTCCGTTCGCCTACTAACCAATTGACATCTCCTCGACCACTTGAACACTTATCGGATTCCGGGTCACGGAGGAGAGAGGATGGAGGAGAGAGGGTGGAGGAGAGAGGATGGACTTTTGTCCAAATGAGAAAAGGCCTATGTCCTGCTCTGTGTGTGTTTATGAGTGTGTTAGTGTGTTCCTCACTGTGTGTGTGTGTGTGTGTGTGTGTGTGTGTGTGTGTGTGTGTGTGTGTGTGTGTGTGTGTGTACAGTAAACGTGAGCAGGCCCTCTGTAGGCGTGATTTCTTGGACTCCCCTGCGGCTATCTCCTTTCTTTTGATTCGCTGGGGAATCGCTGGGAGACAGGGACAGAATGGACTCCAGAGATTGCCGTTCCACTGGTGTCTCCCAAACGTGCTTTGCTCCTCATGCACCCTCACTCCAGCCCTCCCAAATTCCCCCATTCGCCACCGTCTCACCCCACACTGCGCCTGGGTAATAGTATCAAAACACCCCCTTCTCTCAGTGGAAACACCACTTTTTCTTCGGGGTGGGTGTGCTCCATCCCTCTTTATTGGGGGAGGGGGGGACGGACGTTTGAATGGAGAGAGATAGACAACCCACACCCCCTCTGACTCCCCCCTTGTACTCACCCTCTCATCCTCCTGCCCAAACCCAGACTTATTGAGTTATATCCTCTCCTCTCCTCTCCTCTCCTCTCCTCTCCTCTCCTCTCCTCTCCTCTCCTCTCCTCTCCTCTCCTCTCCTCTCCTCTCCTCTCCTCTCCTCTCCTCTCCTCTCCTCTCCTCTCCTCTCCTCTCTTCCTGTAGTTGTGCACTCTAATGCCAGTAGCAGCTGTAGTGTGTGTGTATGTGTTTGCATGTGTGTGAACATGAGGGGGCAGGATGGCAACTAATCTGGCCCAGCTCTAGAGGAGATAAGGCTTACTTAGAGTTTGGAGTTCCCCACCCCCACCCCAACCCCCTGCGCCCAGCGCCCTGTGCCCGCCACGCTGGCACTAGAACATCTCAGACAACGCCAAGGTAGATGGAGACAGAAGATAGATCATAGCAGGCTGCTTTTTTTTGAGTAGAAAGGATTTGATTTCATTCTGATCCCCCTCTAATTCTCACACACACACATGCTCACACACACACGGGCACGGGCACACACAGACACGCTCACAGGCAAGACACACGGAGCCAAGCACATACACCAACACTCGACCACAAACATGCACAGGAACAAGTGACTCTCAACAAGGCTGAGGCCATAGTCTGGTGGTGATCCTACGTTAGCCAGATACATGGCAATATGACACACACACACACAGATAAACCCAAACCATCAGCAGCATAGGACAGACGAATAGTAGATATCCCAAGTGGTGTTATTGTGATTAGAGCAGTGTTAGCGTTAGAGATGCAGAAGTGATAATAACTGATTATATACATCATCCACTCTTCTCCCGGATTCACATCTATCCCTGTCTCCCCTCCTCTGATCTGTAGCTTGGGGAGGTCTACAAGGATAAGCATGTAAAAAGCCTAATCTCACATCAGTAACAGACGTAGCTAACTGTCTCAGTTATCTACGTGTTCGACTACTTATGTGATTTGAATCACAGATCACTGATTAGCTGTGCACTAATGATGTTGTACTTTGTTACAGTCACATTACCAACAGCACACTTTAGTTCGTAGGTGCTTGGCTTATTTGGCTGATTTCTATCTCATTGAGGCATTCTTCTATTTCTCGACTTTCAAATGTAATTCAGAATGGAGGGTTGATGAAGTGTCGTTGACAATGGGCGACTGTCCTCCTTGCCTGGTGTCTTCCATGTTGTCCCTCCTTGCCTGGTGTCTTCCATGTTGTCCCTCCTTGCCTGGTGTCTTCCATGTTGTCCCTCCTTGCCTGGTGTCTTCCATGTTGTCCCTCCTTGCCTGGTGTCTTCCATGTTGTCCCTCCTTGCCTGGTGTCTTCCATGTTGTCCCTTGCCTGGTGTCTTCCATGTTGTCCCTCCTTGCCTGGTGTCTTCCATGTTGTCCCTCCTTGCCTGGTGTCTTCCATGTTGTCCCTCCTTGCCTGGTGTCTTCCATGTTGTCCCTCCTTGCCTGGTGTCTTCCATGTTGTCCCTGGTAGCTGCAGTGAATTGGTTGTTGTGAGCGTCAGGTCCATAGTGATCCAGTAGATTACTCGTTCTTGTCTCTCGCCTGCCTTTCTATCTGAGCACAGCGTGACCACACCACAGACAAAACACCCCCGCTCCGGGCCCATCCACATCAAACAGGTTACACTCCTCTACCCCTCCTTTCATCTCCTCCCTCTCTCTCTCTCTCTCTCCTTCCATTCTTTCTTCTGGACCTCCTAAGCACAAGCCACCACACATCCAGCTATAGTTCTCTGTTCTTCCCTTCGTTCAACTCTTTCGGTATCCCTCTCTTTCTTCTTCTCCGATATCAATCTGTTTGCCCGTCATGGTCTCTCTCTCCTCCATCTCTCTTCCTCTCGTCCCTCGTTCTTCCTCTCTCTGTGTGGGCTGATGCTCTACACAGGTCATATACAGGTACTAGGGCGTCCACGTTATGACTCTAATCCAGAGAAGAAGAAAAAGAGGGAATAAGAGAAGGGGAAGAAAGGAGAGGGGGTCACAGCGTCATCATCACCACCATCATCATCAGAGCATGCCAATACCTTAATCAAGTTAGCGCTAACACGTCTAACGTGTAACGTTCCCCCAGACGTAATGAAGTGCTACCCTCTAACGTTCCCGCGACGTAATAATGTGCACTTTCTATCTAATTTGGCCATTATTCAGGCCTGTCAGACCGCAATTATTTAGAGCTTATCTCCCTCGCACACCACAAGACACGTTTGTCACGCTTTCACGCCGTTCAACACACACACACCCCTGCGCTTGCCTCGCCCCCTCCACACGCACACACACACACTCACACACGCATACACAAGACCTCCCTCGCCCCCGCCACACACAGACACACACACCCGAGCCGAGGCTCTATAGAAATTCCGCTGATGACTCTCTCCGATAGCGGCCCGGCCGTAGCAGCGGCTCCCTCCCCGCTATCATTACTGCATTGATTACCGTGCTCTGCTTATCATCTGCACGTACTCACCACCGTCAAGGGAGGACACACTCCCTCAACACCGCGGTGGTTTAGATTGAGATTCTGGCTGTTGTTGTTGTTGTTGTGGGGTAGATTCATTCTATTGGCGTGACTGTTGATGGTTCATGTCATCTCCACCCCTGGACAGGTGTGATGAAAGAAAGGAGGAAACTTCATCTTTGAATTAAGATTGTTTCTAAAAAAGGATGGATGATTTTGGTTTCTAGAATCTTTGAGACTCAACGTGATGCCACCCGACGGGCTGAGTGAAACACATGTGGAAACACTGTTAACTCTCCTGTTGGGTTTGTTTCATGTTAATTAATGATGTGTTACCGGTCCAAAATGACCGCCCCATTATAGCTGATTTTAAATCCATAACAACAAAATATATATTATTGAAACAATGTTGCGATGGTTTGTGAGATGCCAACAGGTGTGGTTCCCGTGGGGGAAAGATTCTACTGGGGAATGGTTCCCGTGGGGGAAAGGGAAAGATTCTACTGGGGAATGGTTCCCGTGGGGGTTGCCATGGAAGCCAAGAAGGGAGTGAGGTGTGTGTGTGTGTGTGTGTGTGTGTGTGTGTGTGTGTGTGTGTGTGTCTGTGTCTGTGTGTGTGTCTGTGTCTGTGTGCATGTGGGGGTCTAGGAGAGGAAGTGTGTCCATCTGATGACTGGGAATGTGCCTGAACTCAATTGTATACACTAATTGTAGTCTCACCCATTCATTTCTAATGACCAGTCATTTTTGAGCCGGAACACCACAGGTCTACAAAAGTTCAATAAAACACCCAAAATTGTATGAAGATGTTCAAAATGTATTTTGTGTGTTCAGATGCCCTGTGTGGACAAAGTCATGGAACCTTATGACAATCAGATTAAATTAACTACATTTTCAGAGAGAAAACGTGTAAATTGGTCCAATTCGACCAGAACACAGCAGGAGGGTTAAATGGTGATCAGGTTTCATCTGAGAGGACGACAGGTAGAAAAGAGGGAGAGAGAGAGAAAGAGAGAGGAGCTGCACATCTATTCGGAGTTGTAGGGTTACATTCGCCATAACAATACCAATCTTCCACACTCCCTTTTTTTGTTGTTGACATCCCCATTTAGTTTGCGTTATTTCCAGAACAAACTGGCCTTGTAATTCACGATGAAAGTTAAGTAATTGTGTTTTTAATCAATAAAGTCAATGGTTATGGCCGTCATTAACAGGTACCATTACCATCTCAAACAAACAACTCCTATCTGCTGAAAACACAAACATTTTTCTGAGGACACGGAGGAAATGGGGCCCCGGACAATACTAGACATCAGATAGTGTGCCTCCTTAATTCTCTCATCCTCTGTTGAATAATATCATTATCATTGGCTAATGACGATGCTGCGGCTAGCGCTTATGGAATAAGCCGATTAGACAGAGACAAACAACGAGGGGACAGGAAGCACACCAAGGCCATTTACCATGCACTTCACACAGGACAAATCACCCCTCCCACCATCTCTCTCTCCTTCTCTCATTCACTCGTTCGCTCTCCCTACTCTCTCCCTCTCTCTCTTACCCTCTTGCTCGCTCTCTACCTCTCTCGTTCCTTCTCTCTGTGTGTCTCTTCCCTCCATCTTCCCCCATGTATTTTTGTTTAAAAGGGGCATCATCATATATTTAATTCCCTTCCTTCTCCCTCCTCCCTCTATCTGCTCTCCTCCCCCCTCCCCCTCCTGTTTGTGCAGAGGTAATTGTAGATACAAAGGGAAGAAGGTCCTTATCGCCCCGTAACATCTGTTGGTGTGTCAGGTGATGATGAGATGGAGCTAGCTAGCGCTGTGCTGGCGGCGTGCAGGCAGGCTCCTTTAATGCAGAGAGGGGAGTGTGCAAACAAACAGCAGCAGATAGGGTCTATGCTTGTCACAATCGTTCAGGACCGTGATCTATCTTCCCCCTGCATTCGCTCCTTCTCTCTCTTGCTCTGTCTCGCTCCCTCTTTACCTCGTGCTCAAGTGCCTAGAGTATATCCCTGTGTTCCTCTCTCTCTCTCTCTCTCTCTCTCTCTCTCTCTCTCTCTCTCTCTCTCCTCACCCTCCCTTTAAAAAAAAATTGAATTCCCTCTCTTCTTCCTCAGACTCTCTCCATCTCTCTTTCATTCTATCTATCCTTGGAGTGAATCTTTCTCTTTGTCTTGGGTGTGTGTTGGATTGCTTGCGTTGCGGTTCCGTGAATATATGCTCACAGTGTGCCCACAGGGGCCATGGGTTGACCAGTGTGATGAGATGGTGTGTGTGTACAAGAGATAGCGGAGAAATAGAGGAGAGAGAGAGAGAGGGATAAAAGATAGCAGAGTAATGGAGAGAGAGAGAGAGGGATTACAGATAGCAAAGGAATGGAGGAGAGAGAGAGGGATAACAGATAGCAAAGGAATGGAGGAGAGAGAAAGGGATAACAGATAGCAGAGTAATGGAGGAGAGAGAGAGAGGGATTACAGATAGCAAAGGAATGGAGGAGAGAGAGAGAGGGATAACATATAGCAAAGGAATGGAGGAGAGAGAGAGGGATAACAGATAGCAAAGGAATGGAGGAGAGAGAGAGGGATAACAGATAGCAGGGTAATGGAGGAGAGAGAGAGGGATAACAGATAGCAGAGTAATGGAGGAGAGAGAGAGAGGGATTACAGATAGCAAAGGAATGGAGGAGAGAGAGGGATAAGAGACAGCATAGAAATGGAGGAGAGAGAGAGGGATAAGAGACAGCATAGAAATGGAGGAGAGAGAGAGAGGGATAACAGATAGCAGAGTAATGGAGGAGAGAGAGAGAGGGATAACAGATAGCAAAGGAATGGAGGAGAGAGAGAGGGATAACAGATAGCAGAGTAATGGAGGAGAGAGAGAGAGGGATAACAAGCAGAGAAATGGAGCAAAGGAATGGAGAGAAATGGAGAGAGAGGGATAACAGATAGCAGAGTAATGGAGGAGAGAGAGGGATAAGAGACAGCAGAGTAATGGAGGAGAGAGAGGGAGGGATAACAGATAGCAGAGAAATGGAGGAGAGAGGGAGAGGGAAAACAGAGCAGATAAATGGAGGAGAGGGGGAGAGGGAAAACAGATAGCAGAGTAATGGAGGAGAGAGTGAGGGATAAGAGACAGCAGAGTAATGGAGGAGAGAGAGGGAGGGATAACAGATAGCAGAGAAATGGAGGAGAGAGGGAGAGGGATAACAGAGCAGAGAAATGGAGGAGAGAGGGAGAGGGATAACAGAGCAGAGACATGGAGGAGAGAGGGAGAGGGACAACAGAGCAGAGAAATGGAGGAGAGAGAGGAATAAGAGACAGCTGAGAAATGGAGGAGAGAGGGAGAGGGATAACAGATAGCAGAGAAATGGAGGAGAGAGGGAGAGGGATAACAGATAGCAGAGAAATGGAGGAGAGAGAGAGAGGGGGATAATAGATAGCAGAGAAATGGAGGAGAGAGAGGGAGAGGGATAACAGAGCAGAGAAATGGAGGAGAGAGGGAAAACAGAGCAGAGACATAACAGGAGAGAAATGGAGGAGAGAGGGAGAGGGACAACAGAGCAGAGAAATGGAGGAGAGAGAATAAGAGAGGAATAAGAGAGCTGAGAAATGGAGGAGAGAGGGAGAGGGATAACAGATAGCAGAGAAATGGAGGAGAGAGAGGGAGAGGGATAACAGAGCAGAGAAATGGAGGAGAGAGGGAGGGGGATAACAGAGCAGAGAAATGGAGGAGAGAGGGAGGGGGATGGAGGAGAGAGGGAGGGGATAACAGATAGCAGAGGGATAACAGATAGCAGAGAAATGGAGGAGAGAGGGAGAGGGATAACAGATAGCAGAGAAATGGAGGAGAGAGGGAGAGGGATAACAGAGCAGAGAAATGGAGGATAGAGGGAGAGGGATAACAGATAGTAGAGAAACGGAGGAGAGAGGGAGAGGGATAACAGAGCAGAGAAATGGAGGAGATGGAGGAGGGGGGGATAACAGAGCAGAGAAATAGAGGAGAGAGGGAGGGGGATAACAGAGCAGAGAAATGGAGGAGAGAGGGAGGGGGATAACAGAGCAGAGAAATGGAGGAGAGAGAGGAATAAGAGACAGCTGAGAAATGGAGGAAAGAGAGAGGGATAACAGATAGTAGAGGAAGGGAGGAGAGAGGGAGAGGGATAACAGAGCAGAGAAATGGAGGAGAGAGGGAGGGGGATAACAGAGCAGAGAAATGGAGGAGAGAGGGAGGGGGATAACAGAGCAGAGAAATGGAGGAGAGAGGGAGGGGGATAACAGAGCAGAGCAATGGAGGAGAGAGAGAGAGGGATAACAGAAAGCTGAGAAATGGAGGAGAGAGAGGGCTAGAAGAGAAGAGATAGCTAATATTAGTGAAAGGTGGTTGTATTGCATTGGAAGAATTGTCTCCTGTCAAAATGGTTCATCATATTGTAGTCATCATCTTCATCGTCGTCTTCATCATCCGTGCAAACACAGGTCACCATCTAGGGCCCATTTGCTCAAAGCCATGTCCAGACCTAATGTGAAGGCCAAAGAGACATCTTCATACTGTACAATCATCATGTGCTACGGTTGCAGAAGGAAACACAAAACCCTTAACCATCAGTCAGCAGAAACAATATTTCTCTCTTTTTACTCCTAATTAAATGTTATTTCATCACCATGTCTGTTAGGTTGCATGAAGGAGCACTTTAGCCATGTTCTGCCCTCTAAAGCACTCTTAAGCACATAGACATAATGTCATTGTCAGGAGGTCTGTGGCAGCTAAATCAATAAGCAGTAATTCCTGTAGTGAGGACTGAGGGCCCTACAGGCTCAGCTCTGCTCTGCCCTGCCTGTCCCTCCAAGCTAGGATGTCCTCTAATGGACCAGGCTAGATCTAATCGCAGCTGTAATTGAAATTTACTTTGAAGCTTTCAATCCAGTGGAATATTTAAAGGCAAAACGAGGAAGAGGAGGTGAAACTCAATCTACTGGTCTGGCCCCTCTCAGACCTGATCTGATCTGCAGCTAACACTGGTCAATAATAGATGAGATGCATTGACATTGGGTTTTTGTAAAAAAATATATATATATTTCTTGTGTTTGTGCTTTTGTTTCCATTTTCTTGTAAATTAAACATATTTAACACTTTTTCCCCAACTTAATTCCAAATGGGTTACTAGAACGATATATAAAACATACAGAATTCAATAAAGAGATAGGTTTATGGTATTAGCTACTCCAGGAAAAGCAGATTAAAAAAATGATCTTTCAATTGCGCATCAGGTGTGTGGGAAGGCCAATCTCTAGACTTTGTGGTTGTGGTTGTGGTTGTTGTGTGGTTGTGTAGTGGTTGTTGTGTAGTTGTGATAACGTTATATATTGGTGGTGATAGTGTTATATAGTGGTTGTGATAGTGTTGTTGTGTGCTTGTGATAGTGTTGTGTAATGGTTGTAATGTGGTTGTGATACTGCTTTGTAGTAGTTGTTGCGTGGTTTGATAGTGTTGTGTAATGGTTGTAGTGTGGTTGTGATAGTGTTGTGTAGTTGTTGTGGTGTGGTTGTGATATTGTTTTGTAGTGGTTGTTGTGTGGTGGTGATAGTGTTGTATAGTGGTTGTTGTCTGGTTTTGATAGTGTTATGTAGTGGTTGTTATATGGTTGTGATAGTGTTGTGTAATGGTTGTTGTATGGTTGTGATATTGTTGTGTCGTGGTTGTTGTGTGATTGTGATAGCGTTGTGTAGTGGTTGTTGTGTGGTTGTGATGGTGTTGTTGTGTGGTTGTGAAAGTGTCTTGTAGTGGTTGTTGTGTGGTGGTGATGGTGTTATGTAGTGGCTGTTGTTGCGTGGTTTGATAGTGTTGTGTAATGGTTGTAGTGTGGTTGTGAAAGTGTTGTGTAGTGGTTTTGGTGTGGTTGTGATATTGTTGTGTATTGGTTGTTGTGTGGTTGTGATAGTGTTGTGTAGTTGTTGATGTGTGGTGTGGTTGTGATATTGTTGTGTAGTGGTTGTGGTGTGGTTATGATAGTGTTGTGTAGTGGTTGTTGTGTGCTTGTGATATTGTTGTGTAGTGGTTGTTGTGTGGTTGTGATAGTGTTGTTGTGTAGTGGTTGTAGTGCACGCTTTGTTTTTTGTCCTCGTACCACAGCTGTTTAAAATAATCAAAGCTTGAACATTATTCGTTTATTTCAATCAGCTGTGTAGTGCCAGGGCAAACGGAAACATGCGCTCCTTGGGCTCCGCAGGACATCATTTGGAAAACTCTATGATAGTGTTATGTAGGGGTTGTTGTGTGGTTGTGATAGTGTTATGTAGGGGTTGTTGTGTGGTTGTGATAGTGTTGTGTAGTGTTGTTGTGTGGTTTTGATAGTGTTATGTAGTGGTTGTGTGGTTGTGATAGTGTTGTGTAGTGGTTGTTGTGTGGTTGTGGTACTGTTGTGTACTGGTTGTTGTGCGGTTATGATAGTGTTGGTGTGATTCCTGGCAGTGGCTCTCTGATTGATAAAGCTGACTGCGGAGGGGCAGCGTGAGATGAAGAGCAGTCTGATAGCAGAGAGCTAGATACTCTGAGATTCACTGTGTGTCAGATACTGATAACACAGAGAAAGGGAGAGAGAGATGGAGAGAGAGAGGGAGAGAGAGTGAGAGAGAGGGAGAGAGAGAAAGAGGAAGAGAACAAGAGAGATGGAGAGAGAAGGAGAGGGTGGAGAGAAAAACAGAGGGGAAAGGAAGAGGGAGCGTCAGATTAGAAAGGGAAGAAGGGGGTGACCAATTTCTTATTTCATCCCAGGCATAAACACTCTGTTCTGAGTCCCTCTGCCACCGGCCTCACACAGACAAGGAGCAAGCTTCATCGTCCTCCTCACTACATGGTTTTTCACCCCTCTCTCTCTCACACTCTCTCTCTCTCTCTGTCCGTTCCTTTTTCTCTCCCTCTGTGTCTTTGTTGTCTCTGTTTTTGTTACTAACTGCCTGTGGAAGACGACATAAAGCAGACGGTTTATATGTTTGGTCACCCCCTGTCAGAAGTAATGTATGTTTTGTGATAAAACTCTGAGAATAATGGACCCACTCCTCCTCTGTCTGGGTATCAATAACACTCTTCTACCATCCCTCTTTTGCAACCTATCCTCGTTCCCCCCCTTTGGCCCCCTCGTTACTTCTGCCTTATCTATCCATTTTATCTCTCTCATTTTCTGCACCATTTTTCCTCTTCCTCGACTTCCTCCCTCACGGTGACGTCACAAGGTTCTCTGTCGCCAGGGAGACGGGACAGGTTCTGGAACACGTGACGGCGGCTTGCTCTGTCACAAGGTTAATTACGCAACCGACTATTGCACGCAAACACACACACACACGCACCACGCCCATCTGGTCACGAGTCATTTAACCTTCTATTCGAGTAAAGATATGACCTGGAGATCACACATACCTGTCAGTCAGAGGATTGGACTGAGACGACTGATCAATGTTTAGAATGCAGTTAGGGCCATTCCAAACACGACAGTCATACCAGGACTGTGTCACAGACACCTGATGTCAAGGACCACACAACCACACAGACACTACTGACGTCTTGTCATCTCGGGGATTCGATCTATCAACCTTTCAGTTACTGGCCCAACACTTCTAACTACTAGGCTACCTGCCACCCCTGTGTCATCACCTTAAATGCTTAATCCCCTACTCTACTGTCTCTGGGAAGTCTCTAGAAAAGTTGTTCAGAATGTTTAGCAATGGAATGTTTGATTCTTAACTCTTCACGTGCCGATAGTAACTCCCTGTTTTTGAATGTTTTCTTTTGTTTCGTGCCTAGTGAGTATGACCCTGTTTGTGTGTGTGCAGGTGTATCCCAGCTAGCACATAATGTTCTGAGAACCATATGTTTCTTAGAGCTTGTTGAGAGTGTGATTGTCCTATGGTTATTTTGCATACAACCTTCCCACAACTTTCTGGGTGTGGTGCACGATAGTTGCTTGGCTTTGGGACAATCTCAGTACATTTTAAGGAACTTGACAAAAAAAAAGTTGTACTTTACTTTAAAGTTTTACGTTACTTTAACAGAACGTTTCCTAAAACTTCAAACATGGTTACATTTAACAAAAAATGTTGGTAATGTTCTAGGAATGTTCTCCAATTGGTTTGATGTTGGGGATGTTCTCAAATAGTTCAGTGAATGTTATGAAACAACGTTTTTCTGTTGGATTCTCAGTACTTCTGCATAACGTTTCCTACAGGTTTCCTCTTGGTTCTATTTAAAGTCATGTTCTCAAATTGTTCCAAGAAAGTTAAGAAAACTTTCCATAAAAACAACTAGTAACATTCAGAGAAATACATGTTTTATTTAAAAACGTATAGAGTACAGTACATTCAGTTCTCAACATCAACAAAACTCTCTCTATCCTCTATCTTGTTAAGTGTGTTCAGGTGTGTTGGCCATGCCCACTAATTGGCCACACCTGATCTTAACCTTAACCTCTCTAGCATCCCACCTGGCCAACATCCAGTGAGATTGCAGAGCGCCAAATTCAAATACAGAAATACTCATTATAAAAATTCAGAAAAGATACAACTATTTTACATAGGTTTAAAGATGAACTTCTTGTGAATCAAACCATGGTGTCAGATTTCAAAAATGCTTTACGGCGAAAGCATACCTTACAATTATTTGAGAACATAGCCCAGCAGACAAATCATTACAAACAGTAACCAGCCAAGTAGAATAATTACACAAGTCAGAAATAGAGATAAAATTAATCACTTACCTTTGATGATCTTCATATGTTTGCACTCAGAAGACGTTCATTTATTCAATAAATGTTCCTTTTGTTCGATAAAGTTTCTCTTTATATCCGAAAACCTCCGTTTGTTTGCGCGTTTTCTTTAGTAATGCAAAATTGTATCTGTAAAGTTCATAAAAACATGTCAAACGATGTTTATATTCAATCCTCAGGTTGTTTTTAGCCTAAAAAATTCATAATATTTCAACCGGACAATAAAGTCATCAATATAAAAGGTAAACAAGAAAGGTACTCTCTCGGTCGCGCGTATGAAAAAGCTTTGTGACACGGCAGGGTCCACTCATTCAGACTGCTCTTACTCCCTCATTTTTCAGAATACAAGCCTGAAACCATTTCCAAAGACTGTTGACATCTAGTGGAAGGCATAGGAACTGCAATTTGAGTCCTAAGTCAATGGATACTGTAATGGCATTGAATAGAACACTACAACAACAACAAAAAATCCTACTTCCTGAATGGATTTTTGCCAGGTTTTCACCTACCAAATCAGTTCTGTTATACTCAAACACATTATTTTAACAGTTTTGGAAAGGTTAGAGTGTTTTCTATCCAAATCTACTAATTACATGCATATCCTATCTTCTGGGCCTGAGTAGAAGGCAGTTTAATTTGGGCATGCTTTTCATCCAAAATTTCCAATGCTGCCCCCTACCCTAGAGAAGTTAATGAATGCTTAATTCCTTTGAATGGGGTCTGTTTGAATAGACTCAAATGAACAGTGAACTAATTCCATAATTAGATTGAAGAAGATTGAAGGTTTGAATCTCACTGACGCCACGTCACAATAAAAACTAAATGTGTTGGCATGATTAATGTATCCTTCGAAAATCTGTGCAATTTATTTAGGTGTTTCCCTATATTTTAACACCATTTCTTTACATATTACTTCACAGGGACTCTAGAATAAGAAAATAGTTGGAGATTTGATGCAGTACTTCTGAGTATTAAAACTAAATTAATACACTTGCTAGGATTTTGTTTGAACACTTCTCTAAAGAGGATTGTGTTGTGGAGATTATCAACTGTAAGAAACTGCTAAACGGGGAAAAAGCCCCACTCCAGATTTTTCACTTCTGCTGAAGCTGCCCAGATTTTGGGAGGTCTCTTTGTAGACTTTTAACTTTTAAGCAGTGTGCTGTGTTGCTGAAGTCTATATCTGCATTTTCTTTATTCATGTAGCCAAGCACATGGTCTGGTGCCCAACAACTCTTACATAGTATAAATCTTTAGAAATTAAGACTGATGCGTCATTATCTATTGTGTTTAGCTTAGCCCCGAGTGTGTGGTTTTAAATTGCTCAAAAAATGATTCACAGTCATTTGTGATTTATAATCATTAAAGGGGATTGTGTCCAATACACAGTAGGGGATTTAAATATGAATATTTATAATGCCTGTTTCAAAATACTCATTCACACATGTTGCTGGATTTGGGATGTTAGTTGTGATGAATAGGCACAAGCCTCAGATGCTCCGAGAAGTAGTTTCCAACGTTCCCTTTCATTCCCGTCAGGGTGAGGCCGGTTGGGGCGGAGGGGGTTTGGAGACATCGACCAGCAGGAAAATAAAAGAGAGGCTGCGTCAGACCATCAATACTTCTGTGTTTGGTCTGCTCTAATTGATGTAATGAATGTGATTAGCTACTATCTGTGCGATCGTAGACCCTGCCCCTCCGCCCCGTCCTGTCCTTATCTACACCGGGCTTCCTGGGCGCTACGCAGCCGGCCCATAATGCATCACCATGGCTGGAGACCGCCTCTGTCTCCGTGTCAGGGAGGGAGATGGATGGGCACCATGTTGCTGTAGTTACTGGACAAAGCCTCACGTACAACACGGAACGGCACAAAGACATGCACACATAGCCTAGTCTAAGGCATACATTCTCACTTGAAGCCACACTCACACCCACAAGACACAAAAGCATCAACACAAATGAATAACCGACAACAGCCCATGTGATGCAGTTACTGATGGATAGTTGTACAGACTGTATTTTCCTGCCCATTCCTAGCAAATACTTTAAAGCCTGAGAATCAACCTAGGGCATTCTTGAACTGCCAAATGTGTTAAACTCTTAAACTAACAATGGACTTGTTCTCTTTACATTGGTTACTCTCCTCTTTGAGTTCTCAAGACTGTCTAACAGGACAGGATGGCTATAAGATTGAACACAGAGAGCATTCTGTTATTAAGCAACATTGCCATCCTGTGGAGGGCAGTTAACTTGCACAGTGGGACATATTGGCTATAATATGATTCTGTGGAGTACACTGCCTCTCTGTGGTTACGAGAAAATAGTATGTCCTTTCATTATTGGTTTAGTAAAAAAAAAAGGAATCTCCACTTAACTGCAACTATAATTTCTTACCAGCAGGTGGTAGTATGACGCCCCACTGATAATAACACTGCTGCCTTCAGAGAGTTCAACATTAAATAAACTGATGATGTGGAATAAGTCAATTTAAAGTCAATGGCTTTAGTGAATGAATCATTGTTAGATGTAGTACTTTATGCTCTGTAATGAGACCTCATAATAATCTATAACACAGAGTCTATCGCCATTGTGAGTTAATGGTGGTGGTGTTAATAGTCATCAGTTTTGATCACCTAGCTTCTCCGTCATTATAGTAGATGATGATGTTGATTACTGTGTGGATCCTATAGCATATCTATAGCATCAGAATCTAACCATTAAAATGCCCATTACCCATTTAATGGCTTGTTGATATGTCTATTACAAGAGAAACAACCCCATACAGGCTGCTTATTAAACACCTGTGCAGGTGATTTCACCTGTGTAATCATAGAGTGAACTTTAACCTCTGCCACTGTGACAATAGCCAGCTACATTCTTATAGAGAGAGAAAAAGCAAGGGATTATGGAAGGAGCAGGTGTACAGAAAGGGTGATGTCTATGAGATCATTCAAGCATGGAGATGTAAGAGTGTGGGGGGAGAGAGGGAAATATAACTAGTGAGAAATCAAGAGAGCAGGTGTACAGACACAGACACATAGATAGACAGATAGACATAACGAACGACGTAGTGAAGGGTTGACAGGAGTTCAGTCTCTCTGTAGCGGTAACGAGCGGTAGGGGTAACCTCACACCCCTCCACTCCCGGCCCTCAGCCTGCTCTGCCATTAACCGTTACTGGGGCTCCGAGCTGAGAGGCCTCCTGGTATCCCGGTAATACCGGTATCATTGATCCCTCCTCCTTGGCCAGCCAATTACAGAGCAGAATAGCCTCCATACTGTCTAATGAGCAGCAATCGCTCCTGCGGCAATTGCTGAGGCTTTCTGCAACAGAACAGACCTTCTGTTCTACACACAGCAGATAGCATAGTGTAGAACAGAACTGTGCACAGAACAGAACAGTGTAGCAGAGCTTGGACAGAATTTATCGTTTCTAATTGGAAGTCATTGACATTTTATTTATTAATTTAACCTTTATTTAACCAGGTAGGCTAGTTGAGAACAAGTTCTCATTTACAACTGCGACCAGGCCAAGATAAAGTAAAGCAGTGCACCACAAACAACAACAGAGAGTTACACATGGAAGAAACAAACATACAGTCAATAATACAGTAGAAAAAGTCTATAGACAGTGTGTGCAAATGTGGTAGGATAACGGAGATAAGGCAATAAATAGGCCATAGTGGCGAAATAATTACAATACAGCAATGTAACACTGGAGTGATAGATGTGCAGAAGATGAGTGTACAAGCAGAGATACTGGGGTGCAAAGGAGCAAAGATAAATTAAATACATAATAACATTGGTGACAAGGTAGTTGGACAGGCTATTTACATATAGGCTATGTACAGGTGCAGTGATCTGTGAGCTGCTCTGACAGCTGGTGCTTAAAGCTAGTGAGGGAGATATGAGTCTCCAGCTTCAGTGATTTTTCCAGTTTGTTCCAGTCATTGGAAGCAGAGAACTGGAAGGAAAGGCGGCCGGAGGAGGAATTGGCTTTGTGGGTGACCAGTGAAATATACCTGCTGGAGAATGTGCTATGGGTGGTGTATCTCCCTTCAGTAACCACGAGCACAACCGTTCCTTGATTTTAACTGGCAGCTTTATTCTGTAGTTTTAGTCAGAATTATCACCTTCCATGAGAACTATAAAGTAAATGAAAAATACAGTTAAGCACACTCTTACAACCTCCTTAACTTACGAGTGACTTATTAGCTTGGTGTAACTCTGAAGTGCTTACATACATAACAGTTTAACCGGCGTTATAACGGGTTCAGATTAAACACACGAATAAAGGAAAAATACCTCATTGATTTCCTCCCTTCTGTAATAAGCAGACAAACTTCACACTTATTATTCCTGGCATGAATTCACACTTCATCCCAACATACACGCTGCAACCTTTATGAACTACACCCGATGACATGAAAACTTAGCTAACACAGCGCAGGATTGCCTTCCCTCCAAAAGTGTGTTGCTACAATAAGGATCCCAGTTACAACAGTATTAGCTACTTAGTTCCGCATGTCTTATTATTTCCCCTGCACAGAGAGAGCACGGCTCCTATCCCAGCCCTGGAGTCGTCCAACTCCACTATGAACGCCAAAGACTGATCCGGATGAGCCAGCACGGGACCCGAGGTAAACAGAGACTTCAGGTGACCAAAGCCTTGTCCGCCTCAGCCGACCAGTGCAGCCGCACCAGTCTCCCTTCAGCAGTGAGGTAATGGGAGCCGCTACCTGATAAACCTCCGATAAACCTCCGGTAGTAGTTGGCAAACCCTAGAAACTGCTGCACTTCCTTTACCGTGGTGGGAGTCGGCCAATTACGCACGGCTGAAATGTGGTCTCTCTCCATCTCCACCCCTGAAGTGGAG
This sequence comes from Oncorhynchus nerka, assembly GCF_034236695.1. NCBI lineage: Eukaryota > Metazoa > Chordata > Actinopteri > Salmoniformes > Salmonidae > Oncorhynchus > Oncorhynchus nerka. Next base: position 28,862,098 of record NC_088403.1, on the reverse strand, counting down.
TATATCAGAATATCATTACTCTTTCTGACATGACTCGTTCTGATATTACTCGTTTTGACATTACTCGTTCTGATACTACTCTTTTTCATATTACTCGTTCTCACATTACTCGTTCTGATACTACTCTTTTTCATATTACTCGTTTTGACATTACTCGTTCTCACATGACTCGTTCTGATATTACTCGTTCTGATATTACTCTTTTCTGATTTTACTCATTCTGATTTTACTCATTCTGATTTTACTCATTCTGATTTTACTCATTCTGATTTTACTCATTCTGATTTTACTCATTCTGACATTACTCACTTCTTTATTTAAACGAAGAACATTAAACAAACTACCAAAATAACAAAACTAACGTGACGCTATACACACGAGTGCTGACATGCAACTACACATAGACAATAACCCCCCAAACAAAAATGGAAAATGGCAACATAAATAGGATCTCCAATCAGAGACAATGATAAACAGCTGCCTCTGATTGGGAACCATTTCAGGCCATCATAGACCTACATTACCTAGACAAACCAAAACCCCATAGATGTACAAAAAACCCTAGACAAGACAAAAACACACATACCACCCTCGTCACACCCTGACCTAACCAAAATAATAAAGAAAACAAAGATATCTAAGGTCAGGGCGTGACACCGACATAATTCATTCTGACATTACTCATTCTGATATTGCTCGCTCTGATATTCATTCATTTTTATACATTTTTACTTCTTCATTATTGCATTGCTAGATATTACTGCTCTGTTGGAGCTAGGAACATAATGATTTTGCTGCACCTTCGGTAACATTTGCAGATCTGTGTACACAACCAATAAACTTACATTTGATTTGGTTTGAATTTTATTTTGTTTTTGGTTCTCAATCTCTTCACTTATTTCTTAGCCTATATGTGTGTGTGTGTGTGTGTGAGAGTCTGTTTGTCTGTCTACTGTCTCTCTCTCCGTCCCTGTCTGTGTGTCGGCTCTTTGGTCATGTTCTACAACTTTGAAATCACAAAGTTCTCTCTCTGTCTCAGTGGCTCTCAACCGCACAACTTGTCTAGTTAGTCCGTCTGTGAGCCTGTTTGTCTATCTGGATGTTCTAGAAACTTTAATATCACAGCGCATAACACAAAGAAACTCAGTGACACAGAGATAAGGGAGCTACATAAACAGTTTTAAAACACCTTTTTATATTCTGTAAAAGAGAGAACAAAATGAAGAGACCAACATGGTGATGAGAGGGTCTAATGGAGGGTTTGACGTCAGGAGATAATAAAAGCCTCTAAGCCCCCTTCTTCATTAGAGACCACACACACACACACACACACACACACACACACACACACACACACACACACACACACACACACACACACACACTACGCCCACACGCACACACACATAGCAGCAGCAGCAGCAGTGTCATTAGCCTGAGAGACAGTGGGGAGGGATAGGAGTGTAAAGGTTACATGATAATCAACACTCCCTCTCCACTGTCAACCCAAACAATAAAGACCTGACATCAATATGCCACATCACTCATCAGCACAATACAGCCTGGCACCACAGGGGAAAGGGCCCATGAGTACACCCACACTGATTAAACTGTGTGTGTGTGTGTGTGTGTGTGTGTGTGTGTGTGTGTGTGTGTGTGTGTGTGTGTGTGTGTGTGTGTGTGTGTGTGTGTGTGTGAAGCTGGAATGGTGAGAATGGCAGGTTGGGTCAGTGCCTTAGGGACATCAATTAGCATGGAGTCATTAAGGTAAAGTGTGTGTGTGTGTTGGTGTGTGCGATGTGTGTGCTTGAGTCTCCATGTGTATTTGTTAAGACTCACCCAGCTCTGAGACAGGGGCCAGACACTGCCCTTTCAGTCTGATAGAGCTGTCACTGCTTCATCCACAGCAGAGAGAGCGACTCACACACACGCACACACACGTGTTTTCTTTTTTTTTCTTCTGTTGATATAAAGGTGTAACGTTTTATGTAGCATGAAGGAATATTTACTATGATAGAGAGACCACCATTCCAGGTTTATTTCACCTGTATTGCTGTAGTGCTGGAACATACTACAGGACAGACAGGAGGAATGATTTTGGTCTGTCTGAAAGCTAATCATTTGGCTGCTGCACCTCTAGATGGCAGTATGACACCACTCCTCTCTCTTACGTATACACTCATACAGGGACATATGAATACACACACACGCACATGCACACACAGACATACACAAATACAAAACAAATACACATGGTGATTAATTGCTACAGTTTGGTGTGTGTTTGTGAGGAAATGACCCGCAAGTTCCCCCAAATGCTTCAGCATAGGTAGAGAGTAGAACTGTTTCATTCCCATGTTCTCATTGAAAACAACTTCCTACCGTCTTCTCGTATTTTATACGTTTTATTTTCCATGTAATGGAACTTGATCAATGCCAGCCAATGTTTTTCTGGGTACATGCGTTGACCTTTCAACCCTCTCTGACGTATCTGGGTCACGTGGCTATATCCATTCCCTCTATCTCTCTCTGTCAGGGGTGTGTTCATTGATGGAGTAGTGTGTTTCTTCCTAGGTGTGTTTACCACTTGCAGGTAGCACTAAGGTGTTGTGTAGTCATGGTAATGCAATGACATCAGTGTGTGTGTTTGTGTTTTGACATGGACTGTACTTAGGCCAGTCCACTCTATCTTCCCCTGGGTAACATAACCAGCGACCTCTTTCTAAATACACGTGCGTGTATGCACAGGCGTGTGCACACACTCATGCACACCTATGAACTTAATTACCCAATGAATAATTAATGTTTGATTGCACCGTTCCCTCAGGCTGTCAACACAACATAATTTATCATAAGATTATAATTCATCACTAATTGGTTTAGCAAGAGGTTTTTGATTAGAATAATTTGCTTATTTAATGCACAAATTTTATTAGGCAGCAAACTTTTTTAAGAGTGTGTATAGACTTAGCGTCACACACGAAGTTAAAACGAGACTCATTAAATTGCTTTTTATTGAATTACATTTTGGGATTAAAAATAGTTGTTTGCTCAGTCATAATGCAGTCTGGCTTTCCATAATTTAGTTAAACAAAGCAGCTGAATACACTAATGTTTTTAGATCCAATAGACTCTGGAAGACTCGTGGAGACTCGGGGAGAGACTTGGAACACAGAGGTGCTCTTCCCTCACCTCTAAGCCAGGGACACAGTGTCCTTGTGGAACTTCTTCACTTCCTCATTGATTTCTGTTTGTTTCTACTGAGCCTGGAGGCCCTATATGAATTAGAACAGTTGTAAATGACAGTCTCTCTCAGCCATAGTACCTGTTGATGAATCACTGTGTAATGTAGCTATCCCATCGTTGGACAGGAAACTGTTGCACCACGTAATGTAAATCTTGAGACTCTCTCAGTGCGGTGGTGGCCACATCATCTCTCTTTCTCTGGCATTTAGAAAAGACAAAGGAGAGGAGAGGAGAGACGAGAGGAGTTGTACTGTAAGGTACAGTTGATATCGGAAATGTACATACACTTACGTTGGAGTCATTAAAACTCGTTTTTCAACCACTCCACAAATGTCTTGTTAACAAACTATAGTTTTGGCAACAACAATTGTTTACAGACAGATTACTTCACTCAGAATTCTAGTGGGTCAGAAGTTTACATACACAGAGTTGACTGTGCCTTTAAACAGCTTGGAAAATTCCAGAAAATTATGTCATGGCTTTAGAAGCTTCTGATAGGCTAATTGACATAATTTGAGTCAATTGGGGGTGTACCTGTGGATGTATTTCAAGGCCTACCTTCAAACTCAGTGCCTCTTTGCTTGACATCATGGGAAAATCAAAAGAAATCAGCCAAGACCTCAGAAACAAAATTGTAGACCTCCACAAATCTGGTTCATCCTTGGGAGCAATTTCCAAACGACCTGAAGGTACCACGTCCATCTGTACAAGCAATAGTACGCAAGTATAAACACCATGGGACCACACAGCCGTCATACCGCTCAGGAAGGAGAAGCGTTCTGTCTCCTAGAGATGAACGTACTTTGGTGAGAAAAGCGCAAATCAATCCCAGAACAACAGCAATGGACCTTGTGAAGATGCTGGAGGAAACAGGTACAAAAGTATCTATATCCACAGTAAAACAAGTCCTATATCGACATAACCTGAAAGGCCGCTCAGCAAGGAAGAAGCCACTGCTCTAAAACTGCCATAAAAAAGCCAGACTACGGTTTGCAACTTCATATGGGGACAAAGATCATACTTTTTGGAGAAATGTCCTCTGGTCTGATGAAACAAAAATAGAACTGTTTGGCCATAATGACCATAGTTATGTTTGGAGGAACGAGGGGGAGTCTTGCAAGCCAAAGAACACCATCCCAACCGTGAAGCACGAGGGTGGCAGCATCATGTTGTGGGTATGCTTTGCTGCAGGAGGGACTGGTGCACTTCACAAAATAGATGGCATCATGAGGCAGGAAAATTCTGTGGATATATTGAAGCAACATCTCAATACATCAGTCAGGAAGTTAAAGCTTGTTCGCAAATGGGTATTCCAAATGGACAATGACCCCAAGCATACTTTCAAAGTTGTGGCAAAATAGCTTAAAGACAACAACGTCAAGGAATTTGAGTGGCCATCACAAATCCATGACCTCAATCCCATAGAAAATGTGTGGGCGTAACTGAAAAAGCATGTGCGAGCAAGGAGGCCTACAAACCTGACTCCGTTACACCAGCTCTGTCAGGAGGAATGGGCCAAAATTCACCCAACTTATTGTGGGAAGTATGTGGAAGGCTACCCAAAACTTTTCACCCAAGTTTAACAATTTAAAGGCAATGCTACCAAATACTAATTGAGTGTATGTAAACTTCTGACCCACTGGGAATGTGATGAAATAAATAAAAGCTGAAATAATTAATTCTCTCTACTATTATTCTGACATTTCACATTCTTAAAGTGGTGATCCTAACTGACCTAAAACAGGGGATTTTTACTAGGATTAAATGTCAGGAATTGTGAAAAGTTTAAATGTATTTGGCTAAGGTGTATAGTAACTTTCGACTTCAACTGTATGTGTAACGGCTGTCATGGCTTGAAGAAGGTGAGGACCAAGGTGCAGCGTGGTACGTGTTCATCTGTTATTATGAATAGAAACACTGAATGGAAAAACAACAAAAGAGAATGAACTGAAACAGTTCTGTCTGGTACAGAATACAAAAACAGAAAACAATCACCCACAAAACACAATGGAAAACAGGCTACCTAAATATGGTTCTCAATCAGGGACAATGATTGACAGCTGCATCTGATTGAGAACCATACCAGGCCAAACACAGAAATAGAAAATCATAGACAAACTAACATAGGCAACCCACCCAACTCACACCCTGACCACACTAAAACAAAAGACAAAACAAAGGAACTAAGGTCAGAACGTGACAGTATGTGTGTTCCTCGTTCTGCTGCTGTCACGTTCTGACCATAGTTCTGTTATTTTATTATTTGTTTTAGTATGGTCAGGGCGTGAGTTGGGGTGGGCAGTCTATGTTTGTTTTTCTATGTTGGTTTTTGTGTTCGGCCTAGTATGGTTCTCAATCAGAGGCAGGTGTCGTTAGTTGTCTCTGATTGAGAATCATACTTAGGTAGCCTGGGTTTCACTTTTGGTTTGTGGGTGTTTGTTTCCGTGTGAGTGTTTGGGCCAAATGTTACTGTTTCGGTTTTGTAAATTCACGTCATCGTTTATTGTTTTGATTGAGTGTTCAGTGTTTTCTTTAATTAAAATCATCATGAACACTTACCACGCTGCGCTTTGGTCCGATCCTTCTTCCACCTCTGAATGCTGTAACAGCTGCCCAATAGATGTGAGAGGACAGGAGGGCTGAAGGCCTGGACACCGCTACTGGTCCTCACCTCACCTCAGTGTCCTCACGTCACTGGAAATTATCCTCACAACACACACTCACACATTTTGCTATTCCTGTTGTGTGTTTTCCTCCGAGGCAAAAGCAGACAGAGAGAGCGTAGGGGTGTGTGTAGGTTATCATCCCAGCTCTGAGCTGGCCTTATCAGCCAGTCTCCTGAGGAAGGCAGGGGGAGATTATCAGCCCTGCCAGCCAGCTGTGGTGGAGGCGAGAGGGGAGCGACGGGTGGCCAGATAGCACCCTTTCTTTCTCTCACACACACACACACACACACACACACACACACACACACACACACACACACACACACACACACACACACACACACACACACACACACACACACATTGCCAGAGAGGCACTGTTAAAGGATTTGGCAGCTGTGGTGGAGCCATCAGACAGCCAATCACAGGATCGATGGCAGCCGTGACTTGGCCAATGACCCGCGCTGTTATCACTGCTGGCCATCCTCTCTCACTTCAACTCACTGTCCAATTCATTCCCCCTCTGCGCTTATTTTATTTTCTATCTCTCTCTCTCTCTCTTTTATTGCTTCCTCTCTCATTTCAGGCCATTTTCCTCCATCTAAAACTTTTCTTTCTTCAACTCCCTCCCTCTCTCTTTCCTCCCTCTCTGCTCTCTCTCCTCTCTCTCCCTCTCTCCTGGTATGGTTAGTGTGGTCTAATGAATCTGGGGTCTCAGGGCAGGCTCTGCTGGGCTGATTAGGATCCTCATTAAAGAGAGGACCAGACACCCCTCCAACCCCCCCTCCATCCCTTTTTTTGTTCCTCTCCTCCGCCCCTCCTCCCCTCCTCCCTCCGTCGTCCGTGCACCCTGCCTTGTCTTGCAGTGGCATTTTTAATTACCAGCCCTCATCATATAAAAGCATGGTAATGCATTAGAGGAGTACATCCGTATCAGTGTGTGTGTGTGTGTGTGTATGTGTATATCCACTACATATAAGCAGTGTATCAGTGGATATAAACCCAGTGGACACCTGGTCTAAGAAGGATGTAAGGAATGAGTACCCTGTGGCTGTTAAGGTTGACCAATAGCTGACATGTAAAGTCTCCACAGAGAAAGTACACAAATAACGGCCTCATTTAACTTGGTTTCAAATTTGACAATCCCGTGACAACTTCTAATAGGCTGTAATGAATAAAGAGTAACTACAGTTAAAAAGAGGGACAGACCAAGTTGAATGGTAAAGGGAGAGAGAGAAAAGTACAGAGGGAGAGAAATGCAGGGGTAGAACGGCTGAAAAAGAGAGAGCGAGAGAGAACGTTTTAGGGTTGTTATTCTAATGGGATCAGTATCAGTACAGCTACACAGGATGCTGAGGGACAGAAGATAAATCTGATTATGTTGCCTGAAAAACATTGTTGTTGAAAACATTACTCTGGTAGATACAGAGCAGAAGACAAAAGATGGAGGGAGGGGGGCAGGGAGGGAGGGAAAGTTAATTCTCTCTCTCTCTCTCTCTCTCTCTCTCTCTCTCTCTCTCTCTCTCTCTCTCTCACTCTCTCTCTCGCTTTCTCTCTCTCTCTTTTTGTTCCCGTGTACACATGTGTCTCTGTAGATCCCCTGTCATGGCAGTTAGCTAGCCAGTCACCCTGATGAAAGGGGATCGATGCCTACCTCAGGAGAAGTCTATCACCTGATAGACACTCAGAACAAATCTAGACATATCTGCTTCTCCCAAACAGAAACCGATAACAGGAAAGAGGCATGTCACCCCTCCCACCTCTCTTCTGTACAGCAGCAGAGACCAGAGACAGGGGGAGTCATCTGCCCAGGGGTTCAAATGGTACTATTTAGTACTGTACTGTAGGTGGTAGAAATGTGTTTTCTTTCACAAATCTGTTCAGTGCTCCTCCAACTCTACCCCCATCCATATCTACAGAAACAGACAGTGTAGACACAAACCTGATTCTGAACCTGACCCTACCTCCTCTCTCTCCTCTCTCCTCCCCTCCTCTCTCCTCTCCTCCCTTCCTCTCCTCCCCTTAACCTGTCAGAAGACATCAGGGTATTGGAATTGCTCACTGACTCGAAGAGTAATCAGAGGGATAGAGAGGGAGGGATGGAAGGATAAACGCGCACAGACACACAC
>NC_088403.1:28751557-28849057 GCF_034236695.1 Oncorhynchus nerka | reverse complement strand
GTTTAGGTTGAGGAAGTGGGTCACAACAGTGCGTAAAGGTTTACCTTCAGACACTGTTTAAATGTTTAATTTCTTACTGACACTGGGGCTTTTTGAGCTTTGCTATTGGTCTATTTCTCTGCTGGCTTTTCTCCCACTTCTTATGGAGACTCTTCGGGTAGGCTCGCTCAATATAAATGGCGCCAGAGATGCGGGAAAGAGGAGTGTGTTGGGTGAATATGTAAAACAAAAAAAAGTACAGGTGTTGTTTCTGCAGGAGACGCATAGTGATGTGGTGAATGAAGTTGATTGGGGGCTCTGGTGGAAAGGGGCAAGTGTGTTGAGCCATGGGACAAATCTTAGTGCAGGGGTGGCAGTCCTTTTTGCACCGGGTCTGGCTGTAAAAATTTGCTCCTCAAAGGAGGTGTGTAGGGGTAGGTTGCTTGTTGCTAAAGCAGAAATTAACAACATGGTTTTTGTCTTTATAAATGTGTATGCGCCTAACACAGGGAGAGAAAGAGGGGTTCTATTTGGGAGTCTTAGACAGGAACTCTCACAAGTAGCGCCTGAGGAGACGCTGGTGATCGGAGGTGACTGGAACTGTACAATGGATTTTACAAAAGACAGAAATGGGGAAGAGCCTCATTCAGTGTCAGTGGGAGTGTTAAGGGACATCTTTAATCAGTTTGACCTAGTGGATGTTTGGAGAACTAAACATCCAAACATAAGACAGTATACGTGGGTGAAGGTTTTGGGGCTAGGGTGAGTGCAGCTCGACTTGATCGTTTTTACATGTCCAGGAATCAGAGCAATAGGCTGCTGGGTGCTACCATTCTCCCAGTGGGGTTTTCGGATCACCACATAACCATGGCTCGGCTGTCTATTTCACCAGGGCCCCGGCAGGCATCTTATTGGAAGTTCAATGTAAAGCTCTTACAAGATGCCACCTTTTGCTCAGGTTTCCAGACTTTTTGGGAAAGATGGGGGCAGCGAAGAGAGGAGTATGAGTCTCTGAGTCAATGGTGGGATGTGGGGAAAGTGCAAATTCGGCTTTTCTGTCAACAGTACACAGCTCTCTCATTCTCAGAGGCTAGGAGAGTATTGGGGGAACTAGAGCGGTGTATTAGTGAGATGGAGGTAGAGATGGTGGGGCAAGGCAATGTAGGCCTCCAGGCTAACTTAGCCGATTACGTAGGGACCTGGGAAGTTTTTCCAGGTTAAAGCAAAGGGAGCACTTGTAAGAGCTAGGTTCTCCATGCTCAAGGAGATGGATGCTCCCAGCTCCTTCTTCTTTGGTTTGGAAAGACAGAGCAGTGAAGCCAAGGGTATGCATTGTCTACGGCTGTCTGATGGGCGGGTGACCTCTGTGGTGGGGGAGATGCGGGAGTGGTCTGTGGAGTTTTATACTGAATTGTATAGGGCAGAAATGTGTGATCCTATGTGTGCTCAGGTCTTGTTCGCAGGACTCCCTAAGCTCTCTCGGGCACAGAGGGATGAAATGGACATTCCTCTGTTGTCACATGAACTGGCAGAGGCAGTAACCCAGATGTCCCCGGTCGTGCACCCGGGGTCGATGGACTTCCAGTGGAATTTTACAAAAATTCTGGGAACAATTGGACAGGATTTCTTTTGCGTGTTGCGTGAATGCGTCGGGGTAGGAGAGTTGCCGATGAGCTGCCGTCGGGCAGCTCTGACTCTCCTGCCCAAAAAAGGGACTTGTGTGAACTTAAGAACTGGAGGCCTGTGGCATTACTCTGTGCGGACTACAAGATTTTTGCCAAGGTCCTCTCTAACAGACTGAAGTCCCATCTGGACTCTATAATACACAAGGACCAGACATATTGTGTACCGGGACGCTCAATCACGGACAACTTGTTCTTGATTAGGGACATGTTGGACTTGTCGAGAGGTTCTAATGTGAACTTTGGACTGGTCTCTTTAGATCAAGAGAAGGCTTTTGATAGAGTGGATCATGAGTATCTGTTTAATGTGATGTCTGTGTTTGGGTTTGGGAAGAGTTTTGTGACCTGTGTGAAGCTGTTGTATGCTGGGGCGTCATGTATGGTTAAGGTGGGAGGGGGCTCAGTAGGCCAGTCTGGGTGAGACGGGGGATTAGACAAGGATGCCCTCTATCTGGGCAGCTGTACACACTAGCCATTGAGCCTTTTTTAGGACTGCTACGCAGGAGACTGCGGGGAGTGTGCTGGACAGGCATGGATGTGGTGACAGGAATAGCAGTCTCAGCATATGCAGATGATGTTTCTGTGATGGTCAGGGATGGGCAAGATATGCAGGAACTAGAGACCAGTCTGAAGGTGTACGAGGGAGCTTCATCAGCTAAGGTAAACTGGGGAAAGAGCAAAGCTCTGTTATGTGGGGCATGGGGGATAGGGCTCCTCCTCTGCTTCCAGGGGTTTGCAGTGGGGCTGTGAAGGGCTTAAAGTGTTGGGGGTGTACCTGGGCTCGGAGAGGTGGGTCAGCAAGAACTGGGAGGGGCTGTCACAGGCAGTGGTGTCAAGACTGGCCAGGTGGAGGTGGCTCCTGTCCCAAGTGTCATATAGAGGGAGGGTGCTGATAATCAACAACCTGGTGGCATCTTCCTTGTGGCATAAACTGGCTGTCCTCAACCCCCCGCCGGTCTGCTTGCAGACCTGCAACGCAAGCTGGTGGACTTCTTTTGGTCGGGACATCACTGGCTGAAGGCAGCAGTTTTGTACATGACCGTCCACGAAAGGAGGACAGGGCCTGGTGGAACTGGAGAGCAGGATGGCTGCTTTCCGACTAAAGGCGGTGCAGAGACTGCTGTACCACACTGATGTTGGCTGGAGGGAACCAGCATGCGCTGCTGAGGAGAGCTGGCGGATTAGGGTTGGACCGGCAGCTGTTCCTCATGAAGCTGGAGAGGCTGAGTACAGCAGGTCTCTCAGAGTTTTACTCTGCGGTGCTGAGGGCCTGGCAGCTGCTAAGACCCACACGAGAAGGGGGTGTGGAGCCTGGGCAGTGGGTGTGGGAGGAGCCTATCTTCCACAACCCAGCCATCCCTTTGAGATCGGTTCAGTCGGCCAACCTGCAGAGGCAACTGATGGCAGGGGGTTTACAAAGGCTGGGTGACCTGAGACTGCTGGGAGAGGAGGGGTGGAAAACCCCGGAGGTCTTGGCGCAACAAACAGGAATAACGTCTCTTAGGCTGCTGGAGAAATTCCTGGAGGAGGTCCAGGAGGCACTGTCTGAGCCGGTAAGGGGGTGTTTGAGAGGCCAAAGGGAGAGGGGCCACCAATGTTCCCGCCACTGCAGGTGACGGCAGAGACTGGAGACTGGCAAGGGGGTCTGGAGGACTTGTTAGATTTTAACACTCCGAGCCTGGGGGAGTTTGAGGGGTGGGAGGTAAAGCCCTCTACAACCTCTGTGTTAAGGTTAGGAGCATTAGAAGCCTAACAGGAGTGAAGGCACATCAGTGGCAGGGGGTATGTGGGGCGGAGAGTATGGTGGGTTTTAGATGGAGGGCGCTCTACAAACCCCCAGTACCAAAGAGGTCAGGGGACCTCCAGTGGAGGGTTCTTCATGGAGCCCTGGCCACTAACAGCTGGTTGGCGCGGGTTGATCCGGGAATTGGGCAGGGGTGTCCTTTCTGTGAAATGAAAGAAACTGTAATTCATGTGTTTTCTGTGTGCACCAGGTTAATGCCATTAATGTCTCTGTTGGAATGTCTGTGTGACAGGTTGGGGGTGGTTTTTGCTGTTGGGATGTTTATAATGGGATACAGGTATTCGAGTAAGGAAAAAGAAAAATATGTTTTGTTGAATTTTCTGTTTGCTCAGGCAAAGTTAGCTATTTGGCTAACAAGGAGGAACAGGGTCAAAGGTGGGGGGATAACATACCCTTTACTACTGTTTAATGGGATGGTCTCTGCGCGCCTTAGGGTTGAGTTTGAGTTCTATAAAATGATCAAATGTGTGGAGATGTTTGAGGAGATATGGTGTGTTGGGGGGGCTGTCTGTATTGCTGGGGAAGATGTTTTGGATATACGGTTGTAGGAGAGGTTTTTTGTGTATGGTGATTTGTACAGGATATATTTTTATTTTTTTATTTTAGGAGTGGGGGGGTGAGTTTTAAATGAATTGAGAATGTTTCAATAAAGAAAGACCAAAAGTCAAAAGTCTCTCTCTCTTTCTCTCTCTCTTCTCTCTCTCTCTCGCCATCTCTCTCTTTCTCCCTTTCTCCTTTTATCTCGCTCTCTCTCTGTCTTTTTCTCACTCTCTCTGTCTCTCTCTCTCTTTCTCTCTCTCTCTCTCTTTCTCTCCCTCTCTCTCTTTCTCTCTATCTCACTCACTCTCTATCTATTTCTCTCTCTCTCCCTCGCTTTCCCCTCCTCTCTCTTGCTCACTCTCTTCCCCCCTCCCCCACTCTCTCTCTCCCTCTCTCTCTCTCTCCCCTCTCTCTCTCTCCCTCTCTCAATTCAATTCAATTCAATTCAATTCAATTCGCTTTATTGGCATGACTTAACAATGTACATATTGCCAAAGCTTATTTTGGATATTTACAATGTAAAAATATATAAAAATGAGAATCAAATTGTCAACGGGACAACAGTAACAATAATAACCAAGGGTCAAAATAACCATCCATTCAACAATAACAATAAGTATACAGTAGAGGACATGAGCAGGTTGATGGGTCTGTCAGACATTGTCCCTCATCTTATGGCCGGCAGCAATGTAGTGCACTGCCAATACACAGCTTTCTGCGTCCTCCCCCAACAGGACGGGTAGCCTATCCTCATCAGAGAGGTATTTGAAACCTTGAATAAGGGTTTCACATTTGGGAAAATGACATTCTCTAATTGTTTTATATTTTTTACATTTTGTCAGGAAATGCAGCTCCATCTCAGGTTCTGCTGTTGTGCAGTGGTTGCACAGCCTTTCCTCTACAGGGAGCCAGGTTTTCCTGTGTCTACCCTTCTCAATGGCAAGGCTGTGCTCACTGAGCCTGTACTTTATCAAGGTTTTTCTAAGGTTTTGATCAGTAACCATGGTCAAATATTTAGCCACGGTGTACTGTCGATTTAGGGCCAGATAGCAGTGCATTTTGCTTTGTGCTTGTGTTTGTGTTTCCCAATAAGCAATGTAGTTTTGTTTTGACTGTGTTGTAATTTGGTTTATCCTGATTGATTGGATGTTCTGGTCCTGAGGCTTCAGTGCGTTAGTAGAACAGGCTTGTGAACCAGCTGGATGAGGGGACTCTTTTCTTTGCTCAGCTCTGGCATTGCAGGGCTTGGTAATGATATGAGAGGGGGTCACTGTATTTTAGATGTTTCCAAAACGTAATTGCTCTTTTTTGAGTTTTTATTATTAGTGGATATTGGCCTAATTCTGCATGCATTGTTTGTAGTTTTCCTCTGGACATGTAGGAGAATCTTACAGAACTCTGCATGCAGGGTTTCAATGGGGTGTTTGTCCCATTTGATGAAATCTTGTTTTGCAAGTGGACCCCACACCTCGCTGCCATAAAGTGCAATTGGTTCAATGACATATTCAATTAGTTTTAGCCAAATTTTAATAGGTATTTCAATTTGAATTAGCTTTTTAATGGCGTAGAATGCCCTGCGTGCTTTCTCTCTCAGCTCATTCACTGCCTCGTTAAGGTGTCCAGTTGAGCTTATTTTTAAACCTAATTAATTGTAGTGTGTGCAGTACTCTATATATTTTGTACCAATTGGGAACTTTGGTCTAATTCCCTGAGATCTGGATCTTCTCTGGAAAATCATTATTTTAGTATTTTTGGGGTTTTACTGCCAGGGCCCAGGTCTGGCAGTACTGCTCTAGCAGGTCCAGGCTCTTCTGTAGGCCATGTGCTGTGGGTGACAGCAGGCATAGGTCATCTGCAAAGGGTAGGCATTTAACTTCTGAATTGTGGAGACTAACACCAGGGGCTGAGGATTTTTCTAGAATAGTGGCCAATTCGTTAATGTAAATATTGAAGAGTGCAGGGCTCAGATTGCAACCCTGGCGAAGGCCCCTCCCCTGGTTAAAGAATTATGTTATTTTCTTACCAATTTTAATGCTGCACGTATTGCCAGTATACATTGATTTAATTATGTCATATGTTTTACCCCCTGCACCACTTTCAATAACTTTATAGAACAGTCCTGTATGCCAAATAGAATCAAATGCCTTTTGAATTTTGGTATTATTTTGGTGGACATGTTTATCTATCAGGGTGTGTAGGGCGTAAATATGATCAGTTGTGCAATGTTTTGGTATAAATCCAATTTGGCTTTTAGACAAGACGTTGTGCTTATTAAGGGAGTGAAGAACTCTTACATTTATAATACTACAGAAAACCTTTCCCAGGTTACTGTTCACACAAATACCTCTCTAATTGTTAGGGTAAAATTTGTCTCCGTTCTTAAGTTATGAGTCCTTGATTCCAGATGTGGTTGTAGGCAGGCAGGGGAGAGGATAGCCCTTTCTCTCTTTCTCTTTCCCTCTCTGTCTATTTCTCTCTCCCTTGCTTTCCCCTGCCCTCTCGCTCTCACTCTCTTTCCCCTCCCCCCACTCTCTCCCTCTCTCTCTCTCTCTCTTTCTCTCTCTCTCTCTCTCTCTCTCTCTCTCTCTCTCTCTCTCTCTCTCCCTCTCTCTCTCCCTCTCTATCCTTCTGTCTCCCTCTCTATCCCTCTCTCTCCATCTCTCGCTCTCCCTCTCCCTCTCTGTCTATTTCTCTCTGTCTATTTCTCTCTCTCCCTCGCTTTGCCCTCCCTTTCGCTCTCACTCCCCCCCCTCTCTCTCTCTCTCTCTCTCTCTCTCTCTCTCTTACTCTCTATCCCTCTCTCTCCCTCTCTCTCACTCTCTCTCTCCCTCTATGTCTATTTCTCTCTCTCTCTCCCTCACTTTGCCCCCCTTTCGCTCTCACTTTCTTCCCCATCCCCCCACTCTCTCTCTCTCTCTCTCTCTCTCTCTCTCTCTCTCTCTCTCTCTCTTTATTACTCTCTATCCCCTCTCTCTCTATCCCTCTCTCTCCCTCTCTCTCGCTCTCTCTCTCCCTCTGTCTATTTCTCTCTCCCCCTCGCTTTGCCCTCCCCTTCTGCTCTCGCTCTCACTCTCACTCTCTTCCCCCTCCCTCCCCCCACTCTCTCTCTCTCACTCTCGCTCTCTCTCTCTCTCTTTCTCTCACTCTCTGTCTGTTTCTCTCTCTCTACCAGACAGAAGGATGTGTCACATGCTGTGTGACTCCATGCAGGGTAGAAAAGAAACATACTAATTTACATATTTTAAAGCAGACATTGCTTTATGTTTAATAATAGCTATCAAATTTGATTGTCTCTCATATTACTTCAATTTTATTGCAACATATAGAAATATTTGTAGAGCGAGGGATTTATGGAACATCACAAAGCTGTAATTAAATCAATTATCCCAGTTCTTATAATAACAGCCAATATACTGCACATTAGCTCATTGAAATCCATATGCATTGGAATTCATATATCTTAATATTCATGATGGATAAATCCCCATGTAAATAATTAGAATTGGGCTCTTGTGAATCTCTCACAGGTCTATTTCATCACAGTAAGTCTATACTCTGCGTGTGTTCATTAAGTGTAACCAGGCCATGGATTAGAGAAGGAGACCAGTGGAATTGAATTAGCGAGCGCTCCTATGGAAATCATATCCATCCCTGGTAGACAGCCACTAGAAGGCTACGCTGAGGTAACTGACAATAACACTATATGTGTATGAGACTCTGACCCTGGGCTGTGTCTCAAATGGCTCAGTAAAACCTATATGCATTAGTGCACTACTTTTGACCTGAGCTCATAGAGCTCTGGTCCAAGGTAGTGCTCTATCAAGAGAATAGGGTGCTATTTGGGACGCAGCCTTGATCTTTATTATGTTCAGGAGTTTTGCATTCTTTTGTCCTCTTTTTGGTGATAGAAGGGAACTTTCAACATTGCAGTCAGTGTATGAGGGAGACAGGAAGAGTTGCCAAGACACTGAGCTGTCAGTGAAAGATGAAACACTCAAATAGATATGTATATTTGTCAAGACATTTTTATTCTCTGGTGGTAAGAGTGGAACACATTGTATAGGTTTGAAAGCAACCCATGAGTCACATACAGTACGTGTGGACGCCGAAGACTCATAACCTAAATGTTAACACTGTTGAAAGCAATCAGTAATTATCTAGGTCAGGTATTTCTTACTGTAGCATAGCCGCGGCTGTGGCATCTATATAGTGCTGTAAAGTACTTAAACCTTCTTAGGGCTGAGATCCCGCTAACGGGACAACAGCCAGTGAAAGTGCAGGGCGCCACATTCAAAACAACAGAAATCCCACAATTAAAATTCCTCAAACATAGAAGTATTTCACACCATTTTAAAGATACACTTCTTGTTAATCCCACCACAGTGTCCGATTTCAAATAGGCTTTATGGCGGAAGCACCACAAACGATTATGTTAGGTCAGAGCCAAGTCACAGAAAAACAGAGCCATTTTTCCAGTCAAAGAGAGGAGTCACAAAAATCCGAAATAGAGATAAAATGAATCACTAACCTTTGATGATCTTCATCAGATGACACTCATAGGACTTCATGTTATACAATACATGTATGTTTTGTTTGATAAAGTTCATATTTATATCAAAGAATCTCAGTACACATTGACGCGTTATGTTCAGTAGTTCCAAAAACATCCAGTGATTTTGCAGAGAGCCACATCAATTTACAGAAATACTCATAATAAATGTTGATGAAATTTCAAGTGTTATGCATGGAACTTTAGAGACACTTCTCCTTAATGCAACCGCTGTGTCAGATTTCAAAAAAGCTTTACTGAAAAAGCAAAACCATGCAATTATCTGAGTATGGCGCTCAGAGACCAAACATGCCAAAAAGATATCCGCCATATTGTGCAGTCAACAGAAGTCAGAAATAACATTATAAATATTCACTTACCTTTGATGATCTTCATCAGAATGCACTCACAGGAATCCCAGTTCCACAATAAATGTTTGTTTTGTTCGATAATGTCCATCATTTATGTCCAAATAGCTACTTTTGTTAGCGCGTTTTGTAAACAAATCTAAACTCATGAAGAACGTTCACTAGGAGCAGACGAAATGTCAAAAAGTTCCATTACAGTCCGTAGAAACATGTCAAACGATGTATAGAATCAATCTTTAGGATGTTTTTAACATCAATCTTCAATATTGTTCCAACCGGAGAATCCTTTGTCTTCAGAAATGCAATGGAACGTGAGCTACCTCTCACGTGAACGAGCGTCACGACCTTGTGGCACTCTGCCAGACCACTGACTCAAAGAGCGCTTATGAGCCCCTCCTTTACAGTAGAAGCCTCAAACAAGTTTCTAAAGACTGTTGACATCTAGTGTAAGCCTTAGGAAGTGCAACATGACCAATATCCCACTGTGTCTTCAATAGGAAATGAGATGAAAAATGACCAACCTCAGATTTCCCACTTCCTGGTTGGATTTTTTCTCAGGTTTTTGCCTGCCATATGAGTTATGTTATACTCACAGACATCATTCAAACAGTTTTAGAAACTTCAGAGTGTTTTCTATCAAAATATACTAATAATATGCATATACAGTGGGGCAAAAAATATTTAGTCAGCCACCAATTGTGCAAGTTTTCCCACTTAAAAAGATGAGAGAGGCCTGTATTTTTCATCATAGGTACACTTCAACTATGACAGACAAAATTAGGGGAAATTTGGCCCTGATAGACACTAGAGCTGTGTCTTAGTAAAATAACAGTAGGGCAGTAGCTTGCTCTATATAGGATGTAATTGGACTGTAGGCCTGGCTGATGTTAGTGAGGGCCTCCTTCTAGACCATTCACTATTGAAGGGTCCTCGTTCTCCGCCAACAGATAAAGCAGCAGAGGATGCCATATTCGGTATGTCTGTATGACATTCACGTGAGAGATAAATTCAGTTTATTACAAAGATTAGAATCTCTGAAAGTCTGTAAAATGCCAAGTCTATCTTACCTGCATTCTCTTTCTGCAGGTTCTCCACTTCCTTCTCACTGATACTCTGTCATCCAGGACTGAAATAACACAGACAGAGTAGTCCATTTACAATACAAGCTTTTACAGAATAGTAGGGATCTAATAGTCTTATTCTGATTTCCGTGATTTTCCTTTATGACCTGTTTTCTCATTCTGAATAGCTGACACTGTGGCCTTCAAGGCTACAATATAATAGAAACCTTCAAGTGAGGTGAAAGAACACAGCAGAATATGACAGTCAGCTGCTAGGTAACACTTGATTCAATATTATTATTGCACTGTTGATAAGGCCTTACAGTAATGTGCTATTTGTCTCTCTTCATTACCTGCAGTCTCTCCCTCGCTGGCTGTCACTCTGGCCCCCATGACTGCCAGGTACAATGACTGTTCTGGAATCATGGGAAGAAAATAACTTTCATTTTCCACATAGCAAAGTAAATCAGAACGTCCCATGTTTCCACCACAACTTACCTGCATCCACATCTTCACCGGCTGACAGTCTGGCCACCAAGTCCGAAATTAAACATTATAGTAGCATATTAGGAATCATATAACGCTAACAATGTCATAAACATGGACCTAAACAATCAACTGTCAACGACTGTGGAAGGTCACATAGTTCAACAGCAATTTGCTTTAATGTTGACACCAATTATATAAGTTCTGGCTCCATGTACCGGTGTTGCCTCTCTTTTGCTCCAGCTTGTACTTGGTACACAGGAGTTCAGTTTGTGTGGCACAGAGTTCAGTTTGTGTGGCACAGAGTTCAGGTTGTGTGGCACAGAGTTCAGTTTGGGTGGCACAGAGTTCAGTTTGGGTGGCACAGAGTTCAGTTTGGGTGGCACAGAGGTCAGTTTGTGTGGCACAGAGTTCAGTTTGTGTGGCACAGAGTTCAGTTTGGGTGGCACAGAGTTCAGTTTGGGTGGCACAGAGTTCAATTTGTGTGGCACAGAGGTCAGTTTGTGTGGCACAGAGTTCAGTTTGTGTGGCACAGAGTTCAGTTTGGGTGGCACAGAGTTCAGTTTGGGTGGCACAGAGTTCAATTTGTGTGGCACAGAGTTCAGTTTGGGTGGCACAGAGTTCAGTTTGGGTGGCACAGAGTTCAATTTGTGTGGCACAGAGGTCAGTTTGTGTGGCACAGAGTTCAGTCTGGGTGGCACAGAGTTCAGTTTGGGTGGCACAGAGTTCAGTTTGGGTGGCACAGAGTTCAATTTGTGTGGCACAGAGGTCAGTTTGTGTGGCACAGAGTTCAGTTTGTGTGGCACAGAGGTCAGTTTGTGTGGCACAGAGGTCAGTTTGTGTGGCACAGAGTTCAGTTTGTGTGGCACAGAGTTCAGTTTGTGTGGCACAGAGTTCAGTTTGTGTGGCACAGAGGTCAGTTTGTGTGGCACAGAGGTCAGTTTGTGTGGCACAGAGTTCAGTTTGTGTGGCACAGAGTTCAGTCTGGGTGGCACAGAGTTCAGTTTGGGTGGCACAGAGTTCAGTTTGTGTGGCACAGAGTTCAGTTTGTGGCACAGAGGTCAGTTTGTGTGGCACAGAGTTCAGTTTGTGTGGCACAGAGTTCAGTCTGGGTGGCACAGAGTTCAGTTTGGGTGGCACGCTGCTCCCCTTTCAGCTCATCCACCTGCTCCCCTGTGTACCTCAGCTGAACTCTCTGATCCACCACCATGTCTCTCAGCGCTCTGAAGCTCAGTCCAGATGTCACGGGTGGTGGTTTGGCTGGAACAGGAGTTTCTCTCATTTTGACACAACACCCTCCCCCGGAATAACACAGTGTATGACACTCGGACCCCTTCTTTGTACACACACTCCTCTTAGGCAGCCTGAGTGCCAGTCTGTTTGTGCTGTCATGCCAACTATCCTGTGCTATCCTTGTCTATCGTTGGCTTGTTTGGCTTGACAAGGACCGCAATGGAATTGGAAAGCGCACAAACAGATCTGGGACCAGGTTACCTCTTTAGGTAACCACGACATGAGACTTTGACATATGCGTTGGACGGGATATGTGAAAAGTACAGCCCGAGGGCTAAAGAAGCGTTGATAGAGTTTTCTTGGCATAATCTCATACAAGTCTATGGAACATTCGGAAATCTGTTTTTGACAAGACATATACTAATGTTGTTGTGTTGACTACAGCTTATACTCAGACACATGTCTACTGCTACTACTACGACACTGAGAAAAAGACAGACAAAGTGTAAATTGCAGTTGTTTGTGTTTGGTAAGTGGCCATTGCATAATGAGACACTGAGCAAGAAAAATGGGTTGTAAGATTAGAGTACAGAAATATATTCATGAGAGCAGTGTAGAAGACCTACGTTGACGTCCTCAGCGAGGAACGGGGAGTAAAAGAGAAAATATAATTTGATGTGAGCAGGGAGAGATGAGAGAGGGTTGAAGTAGGTACGGTGAAGTAGAGATGGAGAGAGAAGAGAGGTGAGAGAATGAGTGCTGAAAGAAAGATGGATAGAGCTGGAGGTGCTGCTTTCAGGGTCCTGCCAGTTGCACATAAGAGGGGCAAGAGATCCAGAGAAAAAAGATCATGGAGTTTAGCAACAGTAGCCTGCAGGACACACACATGCACACACACACCTACTCTCTCTCTCTCTCTCTCTCTCTCTCTCTCTCTCACACACACACACACACACACACACACACACACACACACACACACACACACACACACACACACACACACACACACACACACACACACACACACACACACACACACACACACACACACACACACACACACCAAACACACACACACACACACACACACACACACACACACACACACACACACACACACAAACAGAGAGAGAGACACACACAAACAGAGAGAGAGAGACACACACACAAATCACAGTTCCATTTTTGTGAATATTGGAAGATACTGTGTTTCAGATAAGTCGTAGACAGTTTGTAGAGAACAGGGAATTCATTAATCAGAGTGTTCTCTCTCCCATTGAAATATATATTTTTCTTTTCTGTGTTGAGTTTCCATTAGACGCCATTAAACCTGTGCTGTAAGAGCCCTCTGACGCTTGACAATTACTGAAATAAAAAAAAGCACAATGCCTGTTGAGCGCTCTCCAGCATTAGGGTCTGCCTGGAGCCGCTCGCGTGGGAGCACTAACAGTGAGCCTAAAACACAGACAGATCCACTGGCTTTATCACACTGTGTGGAGCTCATTAGAATGACTAAGAGCCGGAATGGAGGCCCTTGTGTGAAAGCCATAATGGGAGAAAGGCTCTTGCCTGAGCTGTAATGGAGGCTCTTGTGTCTAGTTGCACTCCTCTCTCCACCACATAGTACAGGCTTGAGCTGCAACTGTTGGGCTGGAGAGAGCTGACCTCTACAGAGTGGACCACGAGCCACCTATCACATAGAAGCTATAGTACTGTACCATCATTACAGGGGTCAAAGGGCAGAAGGCTTTTCTTGCTTCTGAGTGGCAGCCTCAGAAGTCAATCAATACGAATGGAGGAGGGGTCGGACACAAGTGGCTTATGATGGAATTAATTTTGTCAGGAGGTGGCTGACTGAACATGAAGGTTCGTCTGTAATCACTCACAGTTGCCAGCCAGCCTTTGTCTCTAACATTACCAATATCAGTTTAATATACTCTATTACTTTTTCCTACTGGTTTTCCCCACAAGAAACAACCTCTTGAATCTATTTCAGATTTTGTGATTAACTTCTGCTGTCTGTCATAACAAGGTTTAATGTCGGAGGTATTTGCTGTTGCCACCCTGCTCTTTATAAATATCTCTGTGTGGTTGGTTGACTAAGCAGGCAGAGGCACATTTATTTTCTAGCATGTTAAATATTACTAATGCTGGTTAAATGTGAGCTTATTTTGGGGGTATTGACATTTAAGAAGAACGTACTGTATGTGCGTACGTGTGTGTGTTAGTGTGTGTTAGTGTGTGTGTGTGTGTGTGTGTGTGTGTGTGTGTGTGTGTGTGTGTTGTGTGTGTGTGTGTGTGTGTGTGTGTGTTAGTGTGTGTTAGTGTGTGTTAGTGTGTGTGTGTGTGTGTGTGTGTGTGTGTGTGTGTGTGTGTGTGTGTGTGTGTGTGTTTGTGTGTGTTTGTGTGTATTTGTCTCTCAGTGTGTGGGCATATGAACTGCGAAGCTGTTGCACGGGCTTATCGATTTCATGCCCTCCTCTCACATCTATCCACATCTCAGACTCTCCGCCTCCTCGCCTTCCTCCTCCTTCTTCTCTTTACTTTGTTGCCCTGGGCGATGGTTTGCCTCGGTAACCACCGTCTGAGCAGGAAGTGGGAGGTGGCCTGGAGAGCAGGGCTCCCATGAGTGTTGCGTAAGGCAGTCATGTGACCGGGCCTTCGATCGGCGCCAAGCAGGCGGGGTCAAGGTTCAGCCGTATGGGGCTTGTTCTCAGCAGGCTTTAAAAAGCTAAAGGATGATGTTAAACACCTCATCGATCCACACAGCTCCTCAGAGACACAGAGCCTGGAACATTCTACAACCCCTGGTTTTCTTCTCACATGGAGGGAGGGAGGGAGGCAGGGAGGGAGGGAATAAGAGCACAGAGCCTGGAACATTCTACAATCCCTGGTTGTCGTTTCACATGGAGGGAGGGAGGGAGAGAGAGAGAGAGAGGGGGAGAGAGAGAGAGAGAGAGAGAGAGAGAGAGAGAGAGAGAGAGAGAGAGAGAGAGAGAGAGCACAGAGCCTGGAACATGGAAGGTAGGGAGGGGGAGAACAAGCAGAGAGAGGTAGGGGAGAAAGAAAACTGCATGAGAGAGCTTTTCTTTAATGATGTAGTGATGTTAAACAGGGCCCAGGCTTTTATGTTGTTTTCCAGACAGATTTGCGTGTTGCTGTTTTGAAGTAGGCCAGAGGCTCCTGTTGTGAGGGTGGGTTATTTTCAGCACCTCCTTTCTATGGGTGGAAACCTTCATTACATTCACAGAGATGCCAGGTTATGTAGGAGATCATTCACAGAGAGGCCAGGTTATGTAGGAGATCATTCACAGAGAGGCCAGGTTATGCAGGAGATCATTCACAGAGAGGCCAGGTTATGTAGGAGATCATTCACAGAGAGGCCAGGTTATGTAGGAGATCATTCACAGAGAGGCCAGGTTATGTAGGAGATCATTCACAGAGAGGCCAGGTTATGTAGGAGATCATTCACAGAGAGGCCAGGTATAAAGTGGCTGTTCCACTGGATATCATTCACAGAGAGGCCAGGTTATGCAGGAGATTCATATTCATATTCATTCATATTGTTACAGTACTCACGATAGAAGACCCTGCTCCCTGGAAAACTAGGCCTTTAGTACAACAGAGAAATCACAATCAATCACTCTTGTTGTTAAGCTGCATTGCAAATGCAGTAGTTATAAGTCAGCAAGTTTGTGTGTGTGTGTGTGCCATTATCCTCTCCTTGCTGAGCTTTATGTGTGTAATTCCCTGCTCCCCTCTCTGTATTAGCAGGTGATCCTGCTGGCTGGGCCAAGCCTCCACATTCAATAAGAATGGGACTGTTCCCAGGCTCTCTCATGCATCTCTAAGCTCTCCTACACAGAACCCTTTACTGTCTGGGAGAGAGCTGGATAACGTGTATGTGTGCGTCTGTGTGTGCATGTGGGTTAGTGTCTGTGCCTCAATGCATGTGTGGGTGACTAAGGTGTATATTGATATGGAACTGCACTAATGGTCTCACTTCAATTTCTGGTCTCTGTCTTCCTGGCTGTTTATCCATTGTTTTATTCCCTCCTCACAGTGCTCACACCCATTCCCCATCCACCACCTCCCCACTCAGGTAGTACTCCCTCTGGCCTGGTCAGCTGGTCTCCTGACCCTGTTTCATGCTGGGCCAACAGCCTGTCAGATCAGTGACAGAGACAGCCAGGGGCTCTATGATTACACCATGTCACTGACTAGCCTACGCCCTGCTCTCTCTCTCTCTCTCTCTCTCTCTCTCTCTAGCCAGGGTGAGGAGGTAATTTAAACAAAAATTTTTTTTATTTCACCTTTATTTAACCAGGTAGGCTAGTTGAGAACAAGTTCTCATTTGCAACTGCGACCTGGCCAAGATAAAGCATAGCAGTGTGAACAGACAACACAGAGTTACACATGGAGTAAACAATTAACAAGTCAATAACACAGTAGAAAAAAGAAAAAAAAATGGGCAGTCTATATACAATGTGTGCAAAAGGCATGAGGTAGGCGAATAATACAATTTTGCAGATTAACACTGGAGTGATAAATGATCAGATGGTCATGTACAGGTAGAGATATTGGTGTGCAAAAGAGCAGAAAAGTAAATAAATAAATAAAAAACAGTATAAAAACAGTAGGGGAATGAGGTAGGTGAAAATGGGTGGGCTATTTACCAATAGACTATGTACAGCTGCAGCGATCGGTTAGCTGCTCGGATAGCTGATGTTTGAAGTTGGTGAGGGAGATAAAAGTCTCCAACTTCAGCGATTTTTGCAGTTCAGTCATAATTAGCCAGTCAGCCACATAGCCAGCCTAGCCAGGGTGAGGAGGTAATACAGCCTAGCCAGGGTGAGGAGGTAATACAGGCTAGCCAGGGTGAGGAGGTAATACAGCCTAGCCAGGGTGAGGAGGTAATACAGCCTAGCCAGGGTGAGGAGGTAATACAGGCTAGCCAGGGCCTAGCCAGGGTGAGGAGGTAATACAGGCTAGCCAGGGTGAGGAGGTAATACAGCCTAGCCAGGGTGAGGAGGTAATACAGCCTAGCCAGGGTGAGGAGGTAATACAGCCTAGCCAGGGTGAGGAGGTAATACAGCCTAGCCAGGGTGAGGAGGTAATACAGCCTAGCCAGGGTGAGGAGGTAATACAGCCTAGCCAGGGTGAGGAGGTAATACAGCCTAGCCAGGGTGAGGAGGTAATACAGGCTAGCCAGGGTGAGGAGGTAATACAGCCTAGCCAGGGTGAGGAGGTAATACAGCCTAGCCAGGGTGTGTATCATACAGATATGATTGTGATGTCTAATCAATATACATTCAAATAGGCCTGTATCGAAGAGGTGTAAGATGAAACAACTGTTTGTGGTAGTTCTGCCACCTAGTGGTTTGATAGTGGGAAAAACCACCACCAGTCCACCATTTGCATCTAAACATACCAGATGTGGTAGTGGTCGTGAACAGGTGTCCATCTTCAGATAGTCATTACTCTGCCCTCTACTGCTCTCTGGACTGGAGCCACATCATCTCATTTAGAGCCCATTCTGAACCAGGACTATCTCCCTCTGTCTGTCTGGCTCTCAAACTAAATTGATTTCAGGGAGTCACTGACTGGATGTCTTAGAAGCAGAAACAACAGGCACTGTTGGGAGCCAGCAGTGGTTCAGGATATATAATTGTATGGCAGAATGCCGATTTCAGATCACCTGGTAGTCAGATGATAGCGGACCATTGCTTGCAAAGATGGTCCCACTATAATGAGTTATCACTCATTCCAAGAGTCAGACTTGATAAAAAGACTCCCTTGTTTCTTGTTTTGAGGTGGGGAGTGTTACGTTGTGACTTGTGGTGCAGCAGTTTAGAGCAGGTTCACGTTGTAATTGGAGATGTTCTACCCGGCTCATGCATTCCAATCACCATAGAGCTCATGTTTCATTACTATAGGGGCTATGTCATAAACCCTCACAGTTATAGAATGGGATGAAAATGGCAGCCATATTGGTCAGGGAGAATCCAAACCAGTCTAATAGGAATGAATGGCACTAGAGCAATAATCCAGATTTTTTTTCTTGTGCAGGAAAATATCAGAAATGATGTATTTATAATTATTGTAAACATAGTGTTCTCACACAATTATAAATACCATTTATTCAGATTGTTTTTAAAAAATGTGTTAAATAGCAGACCATAAATGTCTAAACGTTGTTTTCTTGGAAAGCTGTGAGTATTATTACATTTACAACTTTTCTAAGTCCTATCCTCAACTTATTTCAGCCAGTGTTTGGCCGAGGATTGGCTGCATTATTTGAATGGAATTTTGGCATATTGGCACTTACTGTAATTCGAAAAATAAATAATTATAAATAATTCCTCTAAGACTGTCTGGCTAGCTAGCTAATAAACATATAGTGGAGATACATTCTTCAAATTCATTTCTTTACAGAACATCATATCGGTCTATTGGCAAACCATGCTTAACCAACTCCCTGACCAAAATGGCTAACCTTTATCCCATCATAAGAAGGTTCATGACCATTCTAGTATTCAAATTCCTAATTCTATGCAAATCACAATCAAATCCTTGTGAGGCTATCCCCCAGTCTCTATCAGTCTCTTTACTCATTCCTATTACACTCAGTAACATACAACTTATCCCCCAGTCTCTATCAGTCTCTTTACTCATTCCTATTACACTCAGTAACATACAACTTATCCCCCAGTCTCTATCAGTCTCTTTACTCATTCCTATTACACTCAGTAACATACAACTTATCCCCCAGTCTCTATCAGTCTCTTTACTCATTCCTATTACACTCAGTATCATACAACTAAACCTCGGTTTCTCTTTGAGTCTTAGTGGAGCACTTGACCAGACGTGCACAGTGTGTGTGTGACTGACTCACTGACTGACTGACTGTGTGTGTGTGTGTGTGTATGCATGCCATCGTGTGTCTGTCATGTGTATGTATGTACGCATGCATGTGTGTGTGCGTGAGGTCCAGTCAGGCAGGACACAGCTGTCAGGCTCTCTCCTCAGTTGAAACAGAGCTCTCTCTCTGCCTCTGTAGTAATTAAACTAGAAACACCTGCTCCTGCTCCCTACGTACACCTGAGTCTACAGCCCCTCTAAAATAACTGGGTACTGTATAACCTCTCTCTGGAGGGATGCCATAACACTGGTAGGGGGATAGTTAAAAATGAATTAGCATGGCTATGGGAATTTGTCTTTAAGTTGAACTGCTTCACTGAACTTAAGCTATTAGATTTGATATACGTTAAGTGATATACGTTAGAACTTACAACTACTTCACCTTTTCAACTTTTCTTTTACGTTGGGAGGTCTGTGACCTCCTGTGTAGCTACCTCTATCTACCTCTATCTACCTCTATCCCCTCTGAATGTACCTTGACTTGTGGCTTTCCACAGCTAAAGGTTCCTGTTACATCCTGTTTCATTCCCAAACAGGGGTGTCAAAAGCCACAGGTCCTCTCCAAAAAGGAGGCGCAGAACGCTGAGAGGCGTCCCAGCCTTTTTTAACAGGAACCGCGCTCTTCTCTCCCTCCTCTCCCCTTTCCAATCTCCCACACAGCAGTCTCTCTGCCACCGCACAGGGTTACTCATCAACTCACCTGAGGCGCGGCGCCGTCTGAAAACGCCTTTGTTTTGGTCACAGCTGCTGTAAATATACTGGGAACAGTAGGGGGATGTTGCAGTGTGACAGACAGGTATATCGAGCAATTTGTTGAAGATGGTTCCGTTCTGCCAGAATAATTAGACTCGTCTATTAGTTTTATGACAATAGAGATGGGGAACAGATGCCTTGTTCTCAATAACTCACGTTTCAGCACAAAATATATCCGTTTATATCATCATTTATAATTGATGGGATGAATTTCAAATGAACAATTACCATATAAAACAATATGCGACGAACGTTAAAATAACGAATCGACTCGATAAACATAATGAACAAGACATACAGACAAATAGGCTATATGAATGAATGGCGTCGTTGGTAACAAAACGCCAGGTTTCAGGTTACCAGTCGTGTCTTAGTGACTGTTGAATCCCAATACATGAGTACCGTAGGTGCCCCATCATATCTCCCCCAACCACTCTCAGCACCCTCAGTCATCATTAAACGACCTCTCCACGGACTCAGCCTGTTGTACCCTGAGATGCTTCCAGACCTTTGATGTCCACTCAGAGAGAATTCAAACGGCGCCTCTTACCTTCTCAGACACACTGCTTCATTGTCAGAGCTCCTAGTGGCCTTAAGGGAATAATCCATTTAAAAGTCTGTTTTGAGGGGCGATGCTTCAGTGCACCTGATGTGTTTTATTATCTGCCACATGTTGTTGAAATGAAGAGCTGTAACATATTGCCCACATTGACCTGGCTAGCAGTAGCCGGACGGCGTATTCTGATCTCTCTCTGAATGGCAGAGAGAAAAGCAATGCACTTGGAGACTTAGAGACCACATTGACCTGGCTAGCAGCAGCCGGACGGCGTATTCTGATCTCTCTCTGAATGGCAGAGAGAAAAGCAATGCAGCTAGAGACTTAGAGACCACATTGACCTGGCTAGCAGTAGCCGGACGGCGTATTCTGATCTCTCTCTGAATGGCAGAGAGAAAAGCAATGCAGCTAGAGACTTAGAGACCACATTGACCTGGCTAGCAGTAGCCGGACGGCGTATTCTGATCTCTCTCTGAATGGCAGAGAGAAAAGCAATGCAGCTAGAGACTTAGAGACCACATTGACCTGGCTAGCAGTAGCCGGACGGCGTATTCTGATCTCTCTCTGAATGGCAGAGAGAAAAGCAATGCAACTGGAGACTTAGAGACCACATTGACCTGGCTAGCAGTAGCCGGACGGCGTATTCTGATCTCTCTCTGAATGGCAGAGAGAAAAGCAATGCAGCTAGAGACTTAGAGACCACATTGACCTGGCTAGCAGTAGCCGGACGGCGTATTCTGATCTCTCTCTGAATGGCAGAGAGAAAAGCAATGCAGCTAGAGACTTAGAGACCACATTGACCTGGCTAGCAGTAGCCGGACGGCGTATTCTGATCTCTCTCAGAATGGCAGAGAAAAAAGCAATGCAGCTAGAGACTTAGAGACCACATTGACCTGTCCAGCAGTAGCCAGACGGCGTATTCTGATCTCTCTCTGAATGTCAGAGAGAAAAGCAATGCAACTGGAGACTTAGAGACCACATTGACCTGGCTAGCAGTAGCCGGACGGCGTATTCTGATCTCTCTCTGAATGGCAGAGAGAAAAGCAATGCAACTGGAGACTTAGAGACCACATTGACCTGGCTAGCAGTAGCCAGACGGCGTATTCTGATCTCTCTCTGAATGGCAGAGAGAAAAGCAATGCAGCTAGAGACTTAGAGACCACATTGACCTGGCTAGCAGTAGCCAGACGGCGTATTCTGATCTCTCTCTGAATGTCAGAGAGAAAAGCAATGCAACTGGAGACTTAGAGACCACATTGACCTGGCTAGCAGTAGCCGGACGGCGTATTCTGATCTCTCTCTGAATGGCAGAGAGAAAAGCAATGCAACTGGAGACTTAGAGACCACATTGACCTGGCTAGCAGTAGCCGGACGGCGTATTCTGATCTCTCTCTGAATGGCAGAGAGAAAAGCAATGCAACTGGAGACTTAGAGACCAATTTGACCAAGAAAAGTTATTGTAACACCTACAGTGGGTTTAGGTGCTACAGGAATATTTCAGTGTGTGTGTGTGTGTGTGTGTGTGTGTGTGTGTGTGTGTGTGTGTGTGTGTGTGTGTGTGTGTGTGAGAAAGGGCCACTCAGACACAGATGGATAATTCATTCTTGTTAAAGCCATTACAGAGATTAGAATGAGACTTTCTCCTACCTGGTGACGATATGGAGAGAAATAACCATAATTTTCCCCCCTATTAGATATCAGAGAGTACTATTAGTCAATGTTTCTCTATCTCCCTACTCTACCTTCACATGTCCATCTATGACCTATCCTCTCTCCTTCCACCTCCCCCTCTATCTCCTCCTTCACTCCTCCGGTGTGTGAGACTGTCTAGATGTGTGTGTGTGTGTGTGTGTGTGTGTGTGTGTGTGTGTGTGTGTGTGTGTGTGTGTGTGTGTGTGTGTATTAACGAATGTAGATGATGTAATTAGGTTAGGGTTAGTGCTTCTGTGAAGTGTGTCTGTGAATGGAGCCAGAAGGCACAGCTGTCCTTTCCCTGACTCGCTGACTGTGCTTTGACGGGCTGGGGTGCTCCAAAACCATGTTCCAGTCCACCACACACACACGCATGCACACACACACGTGCGCACACACACACACACACACACACACACACACACACACACACACACACACACACACACAGACACACACACACACACACACACACACTCATTTTCTCTCTCTCTCTTCCCCCTCTCTCTCTTCCCCCTCTCTCTCCCCTCTCTCTCTCTCTCACACACTTTCTCCCCCCTCTCTATCTCTCCCCCCTCTCTCTGCCAGGGTTAGTACTGACCAGCACATTAAAGTATGTCTTAGTTGAAGGGACGGTAGAATCCCCCCCCTCCCTCTCTCTCTCTCTCTCTACCCCTCCCCCTCTCGCTCTCCCCTTTCTCTCTCTCCCCCTCCCCTCTCTCTATCTCTCCCCCTCTCTCTCTGCCAAGGTTAGTACTGACCAACACATCAAAGCATGTCTCAGTTGAAGGGACAGTAGAATTCTCTCTCAATGGTGATTGTGTAGCAGGTCATTCAATTACTGATTGAAAATGCACTTAATGTGTCTTCACCAATACAGTCATACAGTACGTTGTTCTGTTTTCCCCATTCCCCTCAAAACGTTCCTCCCATTCTCCAGTGGAGTATGTAACTGGTGTCTGATGTACATACCATATGGTTATGCTTTAGTGTGACCGAGCCACCAGGCCGAGGCTGCCTGCTTCAAAGGGACAGCCTTCACAGAGCTCTTTGTATGCCCTGGCCATTAGTACACAGTAATGTGAACACTTGCGGTGAACCAATTCAATTCAATTCAAGGGGCTTTATTGGCATGGGAAACATGTGTTAACATTGCCAGAGCATATGACTGTCATTAAGGTGTGTGTGCATGCCTGTTTTAGCCCATCAGCATTCAGGATACAAACTACTGGTTTATAATGCCAAACATAGCATATCCAACACCCATTTTTTATTCACTACCCCAGTGCCTTACCTTCAGCTCTACAAACCCTCCATCCTCCCCCAGCCCCAGTTCCACACAAAAGTGAACCTCTGCACTATAATAGCGCCCTGTACACTAGTGATCTTAAATTCCCCCATTAGCCTGACTCTCTAGGTAGTCTTCAGACATCACCAGACTCTGTTGAGGTAGAGTTGTACTCTGCAGCTTCGTGTCACAGGGCCGTTGACAGTTACAGTGACAGTGTTTGTGAGTCAGTGACTCTATCTGCCCGTGCCGCTCAGCGCTGCCGATGCTATCGATTAGCGCACTGGCTCTTCTCACTGATGTGTCACAGGCGTCCCCATTGTGTTGAGGTGATGGAGACGGACGCACAGCGGAGACCCACTGCAGAAAAACACACTCAAATGTCAGGGCTCAGGGCTTGTGTGTGTGTGTGTCAGACGTTTTAATCAACAGGGTTTTCTCTGGTTGTGAAGAAGGGTAGTGGCCTTTCACAGGAAGTGTATGAAAGCAGGATGTGACTGTCATCGGAGAGAGAGAGAGAGAGAGAGAGAGAGAGAGAGAGAGTAGAATATAAAGAGATATAGAGAGACAGGAAGAGAGAGAGAGGGGGAGAGAGAGAGAGAGAGAGAGAGAGAGAGAGAGAGAGAGAGAGAGAGAGGGTAGAATATAAAGAGATATAGAGAGACAGGAAGAGAGAGAGAGAGAGAGAGAGAGAGAGAGAGAGAGAGAGAGAGAAGAGAGAGATGAGAGAGTAGAATAGAAATAAAGAAATAAACAGAAAGAGAGAGGGAGAGAGAGTGTAAGAGTGTAAGAGTGTAGGAGTGTAAGGGGTGCGTACTGGCGGCAGGGAAGTCAGGAGCAGGAGAGCAAAAACTGGGTTTACAAAGGAACAGTTTAATTCATAAAACCACCGGCATCCAGAACAAACAATCAATGGGTACAAAACCTGTCGTACACCAGATAAACGTGCACATGCACTTACAATAAACAATTCCGGACAAGGACATGGGGGGAACAGTGGGTTAAATACACAACATGTAATGAGGGTATTGAAACCAGGTGTGTGGGTAGACAAGACAAAACAAATGGATAATGAAAAGTGTATCGATGATGGCTACAACACCGGCGATGCCGACCGCCGAACGCCGCCCGAACTTCCTCATTTAATTTAATTAAAACCTCACCACCCCCCAATCGCCTTTAAAATACAAATATCCGCTGTGCTGCATACTCACCTTGTCCTCTACCGCACTATACAAAACAACACCACACATCACAAAAACCCAAACCGTAAATCCAACCCATCTTCCTCAGCTGTACAGACACCCCCTCCCCCTAATCCTAGCCCTAATCCCTGGCACACCACATCTCCTGAAACATCTCCACACATCCCGACAGTAAACTCCATCCCCAACCTCTCACACTGACATTCCAACATAGACATTAATTCTGTTGGCGCACACAGCAAACACATGATGCACAGTTTCCCTCATGGCACAGAAAGGACACCCCTGTCCGACTCCCGGGTCGACCCGTGCCAAACAACTGTTAGTGGCTAGGGCTCCATGTAGAACCCTCCACTGGAGGTCCCCTGACCTCTTTGGTACTGGGGTTTTTTAGAGCCCAAAACCCACCATACTCTCCGCCCCACATACCCCCTGCCACTGATGTGCCTTCACTCCTGTTAGGCTCCTAATGTTCCTCATGTTAATGCAGAGGTTGTAAAGGGCTTTACCTCTCACCCAAGCACTCCCCTCATCGGCTCAGACAGTGCCTCCTTCACCTCCCCCATGAATCTCTCCAGCAGCCTAAGATATGTTAGTCCTCTTTGTTGTACCATGACTTCCAGAGTTTTCCACCCCTCCTCCCCCAGCAGCCGCAGGTCACCCAGCCTTAGTAAATCAGCTGCAATCAGTAGCCTCTGCAGGGTGGCCAACTGAACTGATTTCAAAAGGATGGCTGGGTTGTGGAAGATAGGCTCCTCTAACACCCACAACCCAGGCTCCACACCCTCTTCTCATGTGGGCCTTAGTAGCTGCCAGGCCCTCAGCACCGCAGACTAAAAAATTTCAGAGACCTGCTCTACTCAGCCTCTCCAGCTTCATGAGGAACAGCTGCCGGTCCAACTATAATCCGCCAGCTCTCCTCAGCAGTGCGCATGCAGGTTACCTCCAGCCGACATCAGTATGGTGCAGCAGTCTCTACCACGCCTTTAATCGGAATGCAGCCAACCTACTCTACCGGTTCCACCAGGTCTTGTCCAGATCTTTCTTCACATTAACTAAACACAACAGCCTCTAAATACCTCATATACTCATAAACAGCCCAATGTAATTAACCATTTTGTAATAGGCAAACGCTACCAACATCCCCTCCAGCATTCCCACCACATCCACAGATATATAAACAGTTGGGAAGAGAAAACCTCTCCCAGAGCTGAGAACCAACTGGTGAGCAGGTCAATCATCCCGACCAACCTGGGACATTGTAAAAACAGATGTGCCAGACATCCCTCCCCAACAGTAGGAGCAAGGTGTACCAGATGCATGTTGGTGGCTATAGCTCCGTAAGCTATCCTCCATTGGAGGTCAGATGTCCTCTTATCAATCGGCAGTTTATATAAAGACCACCAACAGGCTTTTGAGGAAGCACCTGGACCAAACACACCCGCCCACCTCGTCAATTTTACCCCTTCCAGTGAAGAAGCATGGGACACTTTTACACATATTATGTACATGGGCTCTTTTCCACTGCCTTGAACTCCCTCAGCTCCGGGGTATCGTAGGAAAGCAGCATCCCCACGTCCTCATCTAATGCCTCCGCCGCACCACTAACATTCAGCGCAGGGAACACATAATCCAGACCCTCCATCCACCCATCAGAATTGGAAGTATCATTCACATACTGCAGATGATGCACTGGCAAGGAGTCGCAGACCTCAGCGACAACCTTCCTCAGTAGGCGAGAAGATCTGATCCCCACTCTTTCTCCCAGCTCCTCCAACAATCTTCTTCCTTTCCGCATCAGATGACCCAGCTCGGTACACTCCACACCTAACAGGCAACAATGTAGGCTGGCTGAACCTATAACACGGGACTGGATGACAGTGTTATGAGAAAGAGGCACTTCAAAAGCCACATCCCTGGTGGGGTGCCGGCCTTACGGGACATGTCGAAAACTCTCCAAGACTGCATAACAAACTCATAGAATGGAGTCAGTCCAGACAAATCAACCCCCTCTCGCTTCAAGAGGAAAAGGTACTTGTCTAAGCCCAAACAGCCTGCACTCCTCATCAATGTGTAGGCTGTATCGACCCAGCTAGAACCGTCACTATACAATAGTCTCTGGGCTGCTTGGAGCCGGAAAGCCATGATCCTAGAAGAAATGTCCACCAGACCTTGCCCACCCTCATGCAGTGGCAGGTACAGGGCTGCAGCTTTAATGCAATGTTGTCCAGACCAGAAGGAATTGACAAGGGTCCTCTGAAGCTCTTGTATCAGACCCCTGGTGGCTGTAAAATCATTAGTCTGTGTCACAGGGTCGAGGCGGCTAGGTTATTGACTACCAGCACCCTTCCCCTATAAGTCAGCAGGGGTAGCACCCATTTCCACATAGACAATCTGGCACACACCTTCTCCACTACACCCTCCCAGCATTCTTTTTAGAAAGACATCAGAGCCTAGAAACAAAACCAAAGTCTTTGCCCCACTGAAGCTCCCTTGATAAACGTGGAGCGGACCCTATTTGAAGCTGACCTGCCCACAGTGATTCACTCTTTTCCCAATTAACTCTAGCTGAGGAGGCCCCCTGATACACCTTCAGTGCGTTTGAGAGAACCTGAACTTCTTCGGGATCGGTGTCCCTTCCACAGGACGTTTGAGCTAATGTAGGCTAATGCGAATAGCATGAGGTTGTACGTAACAAGAACATTTCCCAGGACATAGACATATCTGATATTGGCAGAAATTCTTGTTAATCTAACAGCACTGTTAAATTTACAGGCGCTATTACAGTGAAATAATACCATGCTGTTGTTTGAGGAGAGTGCACAATTTTGAACATGAAAAGTTATTAATAAACAAATTAGGCACATTTGGGCAGTCTTGATACAACATTTTGAACAGAAATGCAATGGTTCATTGGATCAGTCTAAAACATTGCACTTGGGCTGGAATAATACATTATGGCCTTTCTCTTGCATTTCAAAGATGATGGTACAAAAAAAATACAAAAGAATGGTTGGTATTTTCTTTGTACTGTCTTTTACCAGATCTATTGTGTTATATTCTACTACATTCCTTTTACATTTCCACAAACCTCAGAGTTTCCTTTCAAATGGTACCAAGAATATGCATATCCTTGCTTCAGGGCCTGAGCTACAGGCAGTTAGATTTGGGTATGTCATTTTAGGCAAACATTTAAAAAAAGTTGCAGATCCTTAAGAGTTTTTTAACATCCTCACCCCCTGTAATAAAAGCTGTCACATCATCTACATACACAGACAGTGTTATCATGGGACCAATCATAACACCTGGCACAGTGAAACCAGTAAGCTTCGCTCAAACTACCCCCACCTTCACCATACATGAGGCCCCAGCATTCAGTAAACTCATCCAAGACAACAACAAAAACATCCCCAAACCCAAAGGCATTGTTTTGAACAAGTACTAGTGGTCCACACTGTCAAAAGCCTTCTCCTGATCCAAAGAAGGCAACCACACATTCACATCAGACAGTTTAAAAATGTCTAAAACATATCTTATTAGAAACAATTAATCAACAATAGAGTGGTATACAGAAGACTGGTCCTTGTGTACTAACAGACCCAGATATTCTTTCAACCTGTTTAATCTGACAATTCATCTTGACGGCTGTACAGTAATCTCAGATTAAACTGTGAAGCACCTCAGCGTTGCTCTGGACCTCTTTTGATGAACATATCAAGAATTGTTCAAGGACAGCTTTTTTCCATCTTCGTAACATTGCAAAAATCTGAAACTTTCTGTCCAAAAATGATGCAGAAAAATGTATCCATGCTTTTGTCACTTCTAGATTAGACTACTGCAATGCTCTACTTTCCGGCTACCTGGATAAAGCACTAAATAAACTTCAATAGGTCCAAATACAAGCTGCTAGAATCTTGACAAGAACAAAAAATGTGATCATATAACTCCAGTGCTAGCCTCACTACACTGGCTTCCTGTTAAGGCTAGGGCTGATTTCAAGGGTTTACCTAAAAAGCATTACATGGGCTTGCTCCTACCTATCTTCCCGATTTGGTCCTGCCGTACATACCTACACGTA
Source organism: Oncorhynchus nerka (assembly GCF_034236695.1). Lineage (NCBI taxonomy): Eukaryota > Metazoa > Chordata > Actinopteri > Salmoniformes > Salmonidae > Oncorhynchus > Oncorhynchus nerka. Next base: position 28,820,859 of record NC_088403.1, on the reverse strand, counting down.
CACTACGGTCACCAGACGCAGGCCTCCTTACTGTCCCTAGAATTTCTAAGCAAACAGCTGGAGGCAGGGCTTTCTACTATAGAACTACATTTTTATGGAATGGTCTGCCTACCCATGTGAGAGACGCAGACTAGGTCTCAACCTTTAAGTCTTCATTGAAGACTCATCTCTTCAGTAGGTCAGATGATTGAGTGTAGTCTCGCCCAGGGGTGTGAAGGTGAACGGAAAGGCACTGGAGCAATGAACCGGCAGGGTAGCCTAGTGGTTAGAGCGTTGGACCAGTAACCGGAAGGTTGCAAGTTCAAATCCCCGAGCTGACAATGTATAAATCTGTCGTTCTGCCCCTGAACAGGCAGTTAACCCACTGTTCCTAGGCCGTCATTGAAAATAAGAATTTGTTCTTAACTGACTTGCCTAGTAAAATAAAAAATAAAAAAACTTCCTTGCTGTCTCTGCCTGGCTGGTTCCCCTCTCTCCACTGGGATTCTCTGCCTCTAACCCTATTACGGGGGCTGAGTTGCTGGCTTACTGGTGCTCTTCCATGCCGTCCCTAGGAGGTGTGCGTCACTTGACTGGGTTGAGTCACTGACGTGATCTTCCTGTCCGGGTTGGCGCTCCCCTCGAGTTTGTGCCGTGTGGGAGATCTTGGGTAGTAGGTTGGTGGTTGAAGATATCTCTCTAGTGGTGTGTGGGCTGTGCTTTAGCCCTGTCTAGGGGTATCCTGACCCCTCCTGTCTCAGTCTCCAGTATTTATGCTGCAATAGTTTATGTGTCGGGGGGCTAGGGTCTGTGATATCTGGACTATTTCTCTTGACTTTTTCGGTGTCCTTTGTGAATTTAAGTATGCTCCCTCTAATTCTGTCTCTCTCTTTATCTCTCTTTGTCTATCCTCTTTCTCTCTCTCTCTCTGTCTCTTCTCTTGGAGGACCTGAGCCCTAGGACCATGCCTCAGGACTACCTGGCCTGATGACTCCTTGCCATCCCCAGTCCACCTGGTCATGTTGCTGCTCCTGTTTCAACTGTTCTGCCTACGGCTATGGAACCCTGACCTGTTCACCAGACGTGCTACCTGTCTCAGACCTGCTGTTTTAGACTCTCTCTCTACTGCACCTGCTGTCTCTAACTCTGAATTAACTCTGAATGATCGGCTATGAAAAGCCAACTGACATTTACTCCGGAGGGGCTGACCTGCTGCACCCTCTACAACCACTGTGATTTTTATTATCTGACCTTGCTGGTCATCTATGAATGTTTGAACTTCTTGACCAGGTTCTGTTATAATCCTCACCCGGCATAGCCAGAAGAGGACTGGCCACCCCTCAGAGCCTGGTTCCTCTCTAGGTTTCTTCCTAGGTTCTGGCCTTTCTTGGGAGTTTTTCCTAGCCACCATGCTTCTATCTGCATTGCTTGCTGCTTGGGGTTTTAAGCTGCATTTCTGTACAGCACTGTGTGACATCGGCTGATGTAAAAAGGGCTTTATAAATACATTTGATTGATTGATTGATTGATTTGAGAGACACTTAAATGTAATATTTTATTCTGCACACAGCAATGCAACAGGTCACCAGTTTTTTAAAAGGTGCCAAATCCCCCTTTTTTGGTTATAATGAAAGCACAGCACATTGACAGGATACAGGAAGAGAACCATCATGAAAAGATTCACACACCACTTCATAAAAACCCTCCCCAATAAACCCCCTTATAGAAATCAGATGGTAAACCATCGATGCCAGGGGCTCGGCCTGATGAGAGCTGCATAAATGCAGTGGACAGCTACTGCAGAGTAATGCCAGAGTCCAAAGCAGCTCTCTGCTCAGGGCCCAATTGAGGAAGTCCATGTAACAACTGTTCAGCACACAGAGGATCACAATCCTTCACCTTGTAGAGGGCAGAGTAGAAATCCATGGCATGTTGGCGCATTTCACTGTCATCCGTGTTCTCCTTCCCATCAGGGAGACGAAGGCAGACCATCTATTTGCTTTGTAATGTCGACTGTCCTACGTTTAAAAAAGTGCTAGGAGCATCCATATCCTTGAGGATAGCAAAGTGAGACCTAATCAAGGCACCCTTCACTCTTTCATGTAGAAACGACTTCAGTTCATGTCTCTTGTCCTGTAAGTTCATGACTAGTCCGGGGTCATTCTGAGTGAGCAACTTCAATTCAATAGATTTGATGTCTTGTTCAAGGGCCCTGATAGTCTCTTTAACTTCAGCACTAGACAGAGCAGTATACTGTTGACAAAACACATGTACTTGGGCCTTCCCAACCTCCCACCATTGTCTCAAGGACTCAAAATGTAATTTAATAACCCTCCATTTTCCCCAAAACAAAAACTTTTCACACAACATGACGTCATGTAATAACTTAACATTAAAATACCAATAAGGTGATGACATTCGAGGACAGGACAAGTGAATCGCGACAGTAGCAATATGGTGATCAGAAAAACCTACAGGAGTAATGTCACTCCTTTCAACCCGACTACAGCTTCCAGTTGAAGATACACACAACCGCATCCGCAGTAGTACAAGACCATGGTGCTTGCTACTACAGTAGTGGAGCTGTGAGTGGGGAACGGCACCTCAGTACCTCCAGGCTCTGATCAGGCCCTACACCCAAACAAGGGCACTACAACCGTTCATCCACCTCTGGCCTGCTCGCCTCCCTACCACTGAGGAAGATACATACAGTTCCACGCTCAGCCCAGTCAAAACTGTTCAGCTGCTCTAACCTTCCCCCCAATGGTGGAACAAACTCCCTCACTACTACGCCACAACCTGACCTTCCAACCCACTACAGGAGTCAATCACCACCTTCCGGAGACACCTGAAACCCTACAGTGGTCAGATACTCTTTAAGGAATACCTAGGATAGGATAAAGTAATCCCTCTACACCCCCTCCCCTGAAAAGATTTAGATGCACTACTGTTCCACTGGAGGTCATAAGGTGAATGCACCAATTTGTAAGTCGCTCTGGATAAGAGCGTCTGCTAAATGACTTAAATGTAATGTAAATGGTCAGATACGTACAACCTGTCTAACCTTCCAACCCTACTACAGTAGTGATCAGATACACACAACCTGTCTAACCTTCCAACCCTACTACAGTAGTGGTCAGATACACACAACCTGTCTAACCTTCCAACCCTACTACAGTAGTGATCAGATACATACAACCTGTCTAACCTTGCTGCACTGACACCACCTTTATTACCTTTCAGCCATGTGTACTGCCTCAATGTTGCCTTTCTCCACATATCAGAAAGCTCAAACTCAGTTTATAGACCAGACAGACAAGTAGCTGACCGCAGGTGAGGTTCTTCAGCAGTGCGACCCCCCTAAAACCATACACCCCTCTTGGTCACACTGTCTTAAGGTTTCCTTTATTTGATCAAATACAGAAATACGCTCTGTACCCTCATTAGGAGCATAAACATAAAAACAATTATAACATCCGCCTTGACCAATGAAACCCGACCCTTGACCATCTCTTTTGTAGATACCACAGTCAGTACCATGACTGAGTATAAGCTGCCCCTCCCACCACATACCCCAGTCATCCTCATTAGCCTCATCACTATGTATCTCCTGTAGAAAAACTACATTAAGCCTTTTCTGTTTTATTACTTCTAATACCCAACACCCTCTTATTCCTGTACCTTCCCCCATTAATATTGAGAGAACCTACCCTTAGTACCTCCATATAGAAAATATGAAGGAAAAACTGAAGAAAAAAGCACCCTATGAGCATGATAATCATCATTGATTTAATTTTCTGTTAACCTGACCACGTTTCCCACTATCTTTTGCTGCCGTGACAGCAGTAACACATTTCCTCAAGCAGAAATGCTTCTTCACACTCAACTTGTCAAATCACACCGTCTTCTGTAACACCACAGCTGACCTCACAAACTTAGCAACATCAAAAAAAAATCTGCCAATTTAACAGATTTCCCAAAAGTCTGGTCCAGGAACCCATTTACCTCATCTAGATTGTGAATTGAGTCGTCACCAGCTGGTATCATATCAATAGGGATATCAGTCATGTCCATATCCTTCTCCCGATCCTCCTCAACTGTGGCCACAGACACCTGACTCTTCTCTGTCACATGCTCTTTTTAAGAAAAAACACCACCACTTTATTAATCCGTGACGCATAGGCAACATTTTCATGGCCTACCTTTTATCTCCTACGGCAACCAGAAACTCCTCCACGGTGACAGTAACTTCAGTAACACATCTGAAGCCTTGTCGAAGTGCCAGGGACGGCATTCCCATGTGGGTCACCGTCCCCATGTGGGTCGCCATACACACCAAAACCAGGGCAATTCCAATAACAAATACAAAATACCTAATTCTACCACAATATTTTAAAATCACGCATAGAAAATGGAAAACCCTCAAGAAAAGAAAACAAGAAAGAAAACACAGGCGATCTAACTCCAGACACTCCCAGTGGCACGCCCTGACCTTAGAGAGAAACGTTTTATTTCTCTATTTGGTGAGGTCAGGGTGTGATGTGGGGTGGGCATTCTATGGTTTGTATTTCTTTGTGTTTGGCTGAGTGTGGTTCCCAGTCAGAGGCAGCTGTCTATCGTTGTCTCTGATTGGGAATCATACTTAGGTAGCCTTTTTCCCCACCTATGTTGTGGGATCTTGTTTTTGTACAGCTCTTGTAGCCTACGGAACGGTACGTTCGTTTTGGTTTCACTTTGTTATTTTGTTGCTGGTTCTCATTTAATAAATACGATGACCACAAATTACTCTGCGCCTTGGTCTCCTTCAAACAACGCACGTTACAGAAGATCCTACCACAAAAAGACCAAGCAGCATTTTCTGGAGGAGTGGACATGGGAGGAGATACTGGAAGGCCTGGGCGCAGGCTGGAGATTATCACCGTCCAAGGGAGGAGATACTGGAAGGCCTGGGTGCAGGCTGGAGAGTATCACCGTCCAAGGGAGGAGATAGAAGCAGCTAGAGCGGAACGGCGAGGATACGAGGAAATAGAGGAACGGCAACTATACAAGGGGTCACGGCACGGAAGCCCGAGAGGCAGCTCCAAAACATTTTTGGGGGAGGCACACGGGGAGATTGGCGGAGTCAGAGTTTAGACCTGAGCCAACTCCCCGTGCTTACCGTGGGGAGCGTGTGACCGGTCAGGCGCCGTGCTATGCAGTGATGCGCACCATGTCTCCAGTGCGCAGTCACAGCCCGGTGCGCTATATTCCAGCTCCGCACATTGGACAGGCTAGAGTGGGCATCCAGCCAGGACGGATGGTGCCAGCTCAGCGCTCCTGGCCTCCAGTGCGTCTCTTCGGCCCAGGATATCCTGCGCCGTCTCTGCACACTGTGTCTCCGGTGCATCTGCACAGCCCAGTGCGTCCTGTGCTTGCGCCCCGCATTTGCCGGGCGAAAGTAACAATCCAGGCAGAATGGGTTGTGCCGGCTGTAGGCTTGAAACCTCCAGTGCGCCTCCACGGCCCAGTGTATCCGGTGCCTGCTCCACGCACCAGGCATCCAGTGCATCTTCCCAGTCCGGTGAGGCCTGTTCCAATTCCACGTACGTACCAGTCCTCCAGTATGTCTCCCCAGCCTGGTAAGCCCTGTGGCAGCTCCACGCACCAGGCTTCCAATACGTCTCCTCAGTCCGGTGAGACCTGTTCCGGCTCCACGTAGGAAGCCTCCAGTGATGATCCATGGCACGAAGCCTCCCGTGATGATCCATGGCACGAAGCCTCCAGTGATGATCCATGGCACGAAGCCTCCCGTGATGATCCATGGCACGAAGCCTCCAGTGATGATCCATGGCACGAAGCCCCCAGTGATGATCCATGGCACGAAGCCTCCCGTGATTATCCATGGCACGAAGCCTCCAGTGATGATCCATGGCACGAAGCCTCCAGTGATGATCCATGGCACGAAGCCTCCAGTGATGATCCATGGCACGGAGCCTCCAGTGAGTATCCATGGCATGGAGCCTCCAGCATCGATCCAGCGACGGTCTCCAGTCCGGGGCCTGCGGCGAGGGTCCCCAGTCTGGGGCCTGCAGGGAGGGTCCCCAGTCCGGGGCCTGCGGCGAGGGTCCCCAGTCTGGGGCCCGCAGCGAGGGTCCCCAGTCGGGAGCCTTGGTCTCCTTCAAACAACGCACGTTACACCCAGCATGCAGAGCGAGAGAGAGAGAGATTTTTCATTTTTATTAAGCCTTTATTTTATACTCAATTATTAACACAAATCATGGAACACTGTGCTTTTTCAGAAATTAAACAATAAATGTGTCATTCCTAAATACAAATAAATGTATTAAAATAAAAAATAGAATAAATACATTCAACTCATTGCATCAACAAGTATTTTCCGGTCCTTCATATAAGCCCACTTAAAAAGAATGGGAGATCTTATACAGCCGAGAAGAACTAAAAATCCACTTTTATTCTTGCTTTGACTAATCCTTTAAAAACACATCTTACATCCTGCCCGTATCCCCTGTCTATTTTATGTTTCCTACTCAGAAAAATTGACATCTTAGCTTGTCCCAAAATAAAATGTTGCTTACTATATTGAAACCCCAAAATAAAAAAATTGTTATTGAAAATCTCACTTACAGCTGTAAACATAGACTCCAGTATTTCAAAGAGAGGCTTTATCCTCTCACACTACATAAAACAGTGCATTTTTGTTCTCTTATGTTACAAAAACAACATCCATCTCCAACAATCGAGTTAATAACAGATACAAAAGCATTAACTGCAATGATGCCATGCAAAACCCTCCCGTGCATGTCCCCAGTGCACTTTTGTGACACAGGCTTGAACAACGCTCTCCATGTTGGCTTTACCTTGTCAGCAACGCCCCAGTTCTTCCCTCCAGGGATTGCATTTTCTATTCTTCAATTTATCTTGACACACCCATGATATGTCTTTTCCATTCACCTCATCCAAACCCACCACTTCCAACCTCCTCAAATCCAATAACAACATATTTTTTTCTGACTCTGGGATATTGGGTGAAATCCCTAGTCTTGGAAATGGGACATTTTCATCTTATACCTTCTTCTTGGGACTATTAAGCATAAACCACTCTTCTACTGACAGAGCCTTCCTGCAACTTCCCAGGAGTTCTCCAACAATCCTTTCCGACATCACCCCCAAATGTTCAGCCACCCATCCTCCATCCTTTAAGGTGGGCCTAGCCATGGCCATTAACTGTTTTAGGTGATGATTTTGCCCTTCACCAGAATCTTGGAGAAATGTGGAACAGCTGCAGTTGTACAATCCAGTCTTGCCCCATAATACACCAGAGGTTCCTCCACCAGCCAATGCACAGACTCTACCGGAGTGCGTCTGGACACCTTCATTATGCTCCAACTCCTAAGAAGGCCTCTGTAAAATGGAGTTACTCCATCCCTAGAAATCTGGTTACTATAAGCCAAAAATAAAGCCTTCTTTAAAACCTAATCCCCCGACCTGATGTAATACAAGACCTACCACCCCTCGACAAAACACATTTTCTCGTCCATAAAGCAACCTTTGAATAAACTGAAACCGGGAAGCAGCAGCACTACTAGCAAGATGTACAAGACCTTGTCCCTCATCCTCTTTTGACAAATTCAAAACACTTTGTGGAACCCAATGATATTTATACTAAAAGAAATCTACAATAATCACCTGTATCTTAGCCAGAAAGCCATATGGTGGCTGTAAAGATGACAGCCAAAGCCACAGTGCAGAGGCAACCACATTGTTAACTTCTTGCGTCGAGCCATCCCGGATCCGGTATCGTGACTACAGCCTCAAGCTCATTACCATAACGCAACGTTAACTATTCATGAAAATCGCAAATGAAATGAAATTAATCTATTTGCTCTCAAGCTTAGCCTTTTGTTAACAACACTGTCATCTCAGATTTTCAAAATATGCTTCTCAACCATTTCAAAACAAGCATTTGTGTAACAGTATTGATAGCTAGCGTAGCATTTAGCATAGCATTTAGCGTTAGCATTCAGCAGGCAACATTTTCACAAAAACCAGAAAAGCATTCAAATAAAATAATTTACCTTTGAAGAACTTCGGATGTTTTCAATGAGGAGACTCTCAGATAGCAAATGTTCAGTTTTTCCTGAAAGATTATTTGTTTAGGACCAATCGCTCCGTTTTCTGCGTCACGTTTAGCTACGAAAAAAACCTGTATCCAGGATTGTGTAAATCTATCCACAAGCTCATTAGCATAACACAACGTTAACTATTCATGAAAATTGCAAATGAAATGAAATTAATCTATTTGCTCTCAAGCTTAGCCTTTTGTTAACAACACTGTCATCTCAGATTTTCAAAATAGGCTTTTGAACCATAGCTAAACAAGCATTTGTGTAACAGTATTGATAGCCTAGCATAGGATTATGCCTCTCTTTCAGCATGCAACATTTTCACAAAAACCAGAAAAGGATTCAAATAAAATCATTTACCTTTGAAGATGTTTTCAATGAGGAGACTCTCAGTTAGATAGCAAATGTTCAGTTTTTACAAAAAATATTATTTGTGTTGACTAATCGCTCCGTTTTGTTCATCACGTTTGGGTAAGAAAAAAAATAAAAATAAAATATTAAGTCATTAAAGCGCAAACTTTTTTCCAAATTAACTCCATAATATCGACAGAAACATGGCAACATGGCAAACCAATGTTTAGAATCAATCCTCAAGGTGTTTTTCACATATCTATCGACGATAAAATCCTTCGTGGCAGTTGACTTTCTCTTCTGAAGAAATGGAACGCGCATGGACCTACAGATTACGCAATAATTTCGACACAGGACACCGGGCGGGACACCAGGTAAATGTAGTCTCTTATGGTCAATCTTCCAATGATATGCCTACAAACACGTCACAATGCTGCAGACACCTTGGAGAAACGACACAAAGGGCAGGCTCATTCCTGGCGCATTGACAGCCATATAAGGAGACATTGGAACACAGCGCCTTCAGAATCTGGGGCATTTCCAGTATGAAACTTCATCTTGGTTTCGCCTGTAGCATTAGTTCTGGGGCACTCACAGATAATATATTTGCAGTTTTGGAAACGTCAGAGTTTTGTCTTTCCAAGGCTGTCAATTCCATGCATAGTCGAGCATCTTTTCGTGACAAAATATTGCGCTTAAAACGGGCACGTCTTTTTATCCAATAATGACATAGCGCCCCCATAGGTTGAAGAGGTTAACAATAACAGCACGCCCCGTGTATGATATACGAGATAACAACCAATGGCATCTCCTCGTCCTCCCACCATTTCAAGCAAGCACCCGCTCCACTTTTTGTTCAATGTCCCCTCATCTCCTAGGTACACTAAAGGTATTCAAAACCTCCATGACACCATTCCAGCCCCACTGGCATAGCCACGATCCCTCCAGAACATTTTCTAATCTGTAAAGCACAACTTTTTTCCCAATTTACCTTTGCAGAGGATATTCCCCTAAACAGATCAACTATGAGACTCAAACTATCCACCTCTGCTTGATTTTTCACTAAAATAACTACATCATCAACATAGGATGAGAGACAAATAGGAGGAATATCCTCTGAAAGGTACACCCCTTCAATGCGACTTCTAATGCTAATAAGTAATGGCTCTGGTAGCCTAGTGGTTAGAGCACTGGGCCAGTAACCGAAAGGTTGCTGGAATGAGTACCCGAGCTGACAAGGTGAACATCTGTCATTCTGCATCTGAGCAAGGCAGGTAACCCATTGTTCCCGTGAATGTCGATTAAGGCAGCACCCCGCAACTCTCTGATTCAGAGGGGTTGGGTTAAATACGGAAAACACATTTCAGTCGAAGGCATTCAATTCAGTTGTACAATTGACTAGGCAATCCCCCTTTCTATAGCGATGGCATATAACATTCCTGATGAAGAACACCCCTGCCCAATACCTCTACACACTTTAAAAGGAGCACTCAAGCTACCGGTAACCTTCAGTACACTTTCAATGTCACCATATGTCACCTAGATCATGGCAATAAAACCAGAGCTGAAACCAAACGCTTCAAAACTGCGCCATAAGTATTGATGCTCAACTCGGTCTAATGCCTTTTCCTGATCAATTGAAATTAGACCAGCATCCAACCCAATAGCCCTAGAGACGTTCAAAACAATCCAGAATCTGAGAAATGTTATCCCCTGCCGGCAACACAGTGGGTCTGGTCCGTATGTATGATTTGCCTCATCACCACCCTCGGCCTGTTGGACAAAGCCTTAGACAGGATCGTATAATCAGTGCACAATAAAGCCACCGGCCTCCAGCTCTTCACCTCCCTCGGGTCACCCTTCTTTTGGCAGTAGGGTGAGGACAGCCCTCCTGCAGCTTATCAGTAGTAACCCTCCGGTCAAACTATCGTTAACTACTGCTAGCCAATCCTCTCCCAACATGGCCCAAAAATACTATAAAAGTCAACGTGAAGCCCATCAATGCCTAGCTCACTTCCATTTTCCATGCCTTTTAATACTCCTGCAAAGACAATGGTTACTCTAGCTCAACCTGAGCTTCTGCAGTCACCTGTGGAAGCCCATCAAGGAACAGCTGTGTCACTGTTTTATCCTCTTTGTACTCACACTTGTAGAGCATAGAACTCTACTGTCATCTTTCTAATTTTACTAGGGCTAGTGAGCTCTTGTCTAACAGCTGACTTGAGGCAATTCATTCTTCTTTGTCAATTATTTTTCTCTAAACCAAGAAAAATGTGGATGAGGCATCCATTTTAGAGATTCCCTGAAACGTACTTCTCACCAATGCCCCCTGTGCTCTGAGACCAAGCAGGTCTGCCAATGCAGCGTTTTTCTCATAAGAACTTGAGTATGCCTCAATCACCTGTGGTCTCAACCAAGGTCAGGAGATCCACTACTTCAGAATCTAGGGCATTCATTGATCTATTATTCTGACATTTCACATTCTTAAAATAGAGTGGTGATCCTAACTGACTCTCTGAGATCATTAAAGATCCCATGGCGTGTATCGTAATAGTAGGGGTTGCTAAATTCCCAATCTGGCCCTCAAATCATCACAATCACCTAATAATCCCCAGTTTACAATTGGCTCATTCATCCCCCTCCTCTCCCTGTAACTATTCCCCAGGTCATTGCTGCAAATGAGAATGTGTTCTCAGTCAACTTACCTGGTAAAATAACAGATAAATAAATAAAAAACTGACCGAAGTTGGGGAATTTTTGATAGGATTAAATGTCAGGAATTGTGAAAAATTGCGTTTAAATGTATTTGGCTAAGGTGTATGTAAACTTCTGACTTCGACTATATATATATATATATATATATATATATATATATATATATATACACTGAAAACACCGAAACCCAATTGAGTGAAAAAATGTCAGTAGTTCTCACAATCGCTCCTGCTTCCCGACTCACTCCCAGCATGCACTCTGATGAGAGAGAGAGAGAGACGAAACAATTAGTCTTTTTATCCGCCCCCTTGCTCTAGGTCATGGTGGAAAAAGTCATACTTGAGTAAAAGTAAGGATACCTTAATAGAAAATGACTTGTGTAAAATTTAAGTCACTCATTAAAATACTATCTAGGTAAAAGTAAAAGATAATTTGGTTTTAAATTTCTAAAATGTACTTAAGTATCAAAAGTAAAAGTATAAATAATTTACAATTCCTTATATTATGCAAACCAGATGGCACAATTGTTTTATTTATTTATTGACAGATAGCCAGGGGCACACTCCAACACTCATTTTACAAATGAAGCATTTCTGCCAAATCAGAGGCAGTAGGGATGACCAGTGTGAATTGGACCATTTTCCTGTCAAAATGTAACGAGTACTTTTGGGTGTCAGGGAAGTAAAAGTAAAAGTTGACAAAAATATAAATAGTAAAGTCAAGTATAGATAACCTATAAAACTACTTAAGTAGTACTTTGAAGTATTTTTACTAAAGTACTTTACACCACTGCTCTAAGTGTACCATTGACAGCCAATCTCACAGCAGGTCACCTCTAATTTAACTAATGGTAACAGCAGCCTTTGTCCTTGTTACGGATACAGTTATCCTGTGTGTGTGTGTATCCTGTGTGTGTGTTTCTTTTCTCTCCTTCTCCCCTCACAGGTGAAAATCATCACTCCCCAATCAGTCAACAATCAATCATCAATCAGAAGACACACCTCCTCCTATTTCCTACCCTATCACAGTTCCTTCCCCATGGTTTAAAAACCCCATCATTTGTTTGCTCTGAAGCAATCTCTAGCTCAATCTCTAGCTCAATCTCTCTGTAAATGACATGTCTGTAGGTCTCTGTGTTTCACTCTCGCTTTGTGTCTTAACCTCTCTTTTGTTTAAAGCACCTCCATAGCACTTTGTCATCACCTGTGAGTATTGTTTTTGGTTATGGTGTTTGTTTGTTGCTGGTGGGAAAAGGGGAAACCAAGACAAGTCGCCCATGGGCATACACTACCCGTAGGTGAACTTTGTTAAATACACTAGTTAGAACTGGGCGGACCACCCACTGTATTTTTGGTTAGTTAGTTAGCTGTTGTTAAAGTAGGCTAGTCTAGCTTAGGGGTGTTTTTGAATACTTATTGTTTCTTTCCTTGGGTCCAGCTCAGCCCCTTTTCCTGCTCCCCCCATTACCGTGTGTTTATAAATAAACCTAGAGTTTGACGGTAGATTTCTGTTGTCGTGGTTATTTCGTGCACACTTTTACTTTGTCACCATAATAATTTGCATGAGTTATGTTACGGGTCTCATTACCATCCCCCCTAGACTGTCGGGCCAAAAGGGATTCGTAACAGTCCTCCTACCCATAGGAGAACAGTGGCAACCCTCACTGCTATCGTCCTATTCCTACTCACCCTTCTTCAAATTTCCGTTGCCATGATTGAAGCCTACGTCTTCGTCCTCCTCCTTTATCTACAAGAACATGTCTAATGGCACACCAAGCACACGCATACCACACGGTTGACCCAAGCCCCTGACAGGCACTGCGGTCTGGTTCCACTTCCATTCACTCACACTGATAACTTTTTTTTTTTTTTTATCTATTTCACTTGCTTTGGCAGTGTAAACATATGTTTCCCATGCCAATAAAGCCCTTAAATTAAATGTAATTGAGAGAAAGGAGAGAGAGAGAGAGTAGAGTGGGAGAGTGGCCCAGCCCAGCCTGTTTGTCCTGCTCAACATGCACTGTCTGGGTGTTATAAAGCTCTCTGTCTTTCTCTGGATCCATCCATCCTTCACCTCTCCTTAAAGCCATTCATCTGTCCACACATATCGATCTCTGTTTATTCACATTCAACTCACAACAGGAGGCCGCTGAAAGACATATTGATTATGCATGCTGCGTGTGTGTGTGTGTGTCAACATTCGCACGCACAGAGACTGTATCTTCTGGCTGAGACACTGCTCATGCACTTTTGACTAGATGAGCTGACTTGATGAGAGAAGAGGTGGAGCAGGACCATAGCGAGAGGAGGAGAGGAATGCTGGTGAAGAAAGAATGTACAGTCATAACAGTGGATAGATGGACATTCCACCTCACAGCAACATTCCATTGTGGGTATAATAGGAGTGATATTGTATAATGCATAGGTGCATTGATCATCTCTCAAAGTATGTTTCCTTTTTTTCCTATCACAACATGAAAGTCTAGTGTCCCTCCACATTGAATGGACCTACATAGTTCGTGGAGGTTGAGAGGAAGGGAGGAGAAAGAAAGTAGAATTTAAAGGTTACAGAGAGGAGTGTAGGGGAAGGTGAGGTTATAGGTCATGGGAGGTCGTAAGGGTACCTGATGTTTTGGAGTTAGGGACATCCCCTCTCTCTCTCCTCTCCCCTGTGGGTCTTTTGTCAGGTTATTTCCAGCCTGTCGGAGGCATCTTGTTTCTGTGTGTTAACCTTTAACATGAGTGATGGGGTTCTTATTGTCTGTGAGGCAATAACTGTCTGGACACAAGTAATCTTCATGGTGACTGTGTCAAATCGAGTTTCCTACGCCGGCCCGAGCGTCTTTGTAGCGGGATCACACACTTGCACCACATTTGCACACTCTTGCTGTCCCCCCTGCGAGCAAACACACACACACACACACACACACACACAGAGAGAGAGCACTGTTTTTCAAGTATCACAGGCAGTCAGAGAGGAGCAGGTAATACACCACAAAAGCTCTGACTCTCAACATCTACATAGAGCTTGTTAATGCTATCAGACATCACTGTCTCACTTCTTTCTTTCCCTCTCTCTCTCTCTCTCTCTCTCTTTTCTCTCTCTCCCTCTTTCTCTCTCTCTCTCTCTCTCTTTTCTCTCTCTCCCTCTTTCACTCTCTCTCGCTCTCTCTCTTGTCTCTCTCGTCAGAGTCGGGAACCAAGAGCGATTGTGAGAACGACTGACATTTTGTCACCCGGTGTTCGGTGTTTTCAGTGTGTACATACATACATACATACATACATACATACATACATACATATATATATATTGATTAGTTTAGTTTAGTTGTTTTAAGATTATCTTGTCTCACTGTCACTAAGCACATATAGTTAAGGTTTGATCGTTGAGGTTCTTTTTCTCGAGGGCGCAGCCAGCAGGTGGGGCTGGTGACCAGTGAGATATACCTCCTGGAGCGCGTGTATAGTGAGATATACCTGCTGGAGATTACCTGGAGCCAGTGGGTTTGGCGAAGAGTATGAAGCGAGGGCCAGCCAACGAGAGCGTACAGGTCGAAGTGGTGGGCAGTATATGGGGCTTTGGTGACAAAACGGATGGCACTGTGATAGACTGCATCCAATTTGTTGAGTAAAGTGTTGGAGGCTATTTTGTAAATGACACCTCCGAAGTTGAGAATCGGTAGGATGGTCAGTTTTCCGAGAGTTTATTTGCAGCATGAGTGAAGAAGCGTTGTTGCGAAATAGGAAGCCAATTCTAGATTTAATTTTGGATTGGAGATGCTTACTCTTAGAACTACCCATCCCGGATCCGGGAGAATTGTCATCAACTACACTAATTAGCATAGCGCAATGGTCAAAAAATATTACAAAAAAATATTCATATTCATGAAATCACAAGTGCAATACTGCAAAACACAGCTTAGCCTTTTGTTAATCCACCTGTCGTCTCAGATTTTGAAATTATGCTTTACAGTGAAAGCAATACAAGCGTTTGTGTAAGTTTATCGATAGCCTAGCATAGCATTATGTACACTTAGCATCAGGAAGCTTGGTCACGAAAATCAGAAAATCAATCAAATGAACCGTTTACCTTTGACGATCTTCGGATGTTTTCACTCACTAGACTCCCAGTTACACAACAAATGTTCCTTTTGTTCCATAAAGATTATTTTTATACCCCAAAATACCTCCGTTTGTTTGTCGCGTTATGTTCAGAAATCCACAGGAAAGAGCAGTCATGACAACGCAGACGGAAATTGCAAATAGTCTCCGTAATGTCCACAGAAACATGTCAAACGTTTTTTATAACCATTCCTCAGGTAGTTTTAAAAATATATAAAATAGATAATATATCAACCGAGTGTGTAGGTTTTTCAATAACAGCTTGAGGACCAATGGCGGCTTTACTCAGTTGCGCAAAAACTCACTTTGAGAGCCCCCACCTATCCACTTACACAATGTGATCTTTCACGCTCATTTAAAAAAATAAAAGCCTGAAACTATGTCTAAAGACTGTTGACACCTTAGGGAAGCCATAGAAAAAAGGAATATGGTTGATATCCCTTTAAATGAAGGATAGGCATGCATAGGAACAGAAGGGTTTCAAAATAAGAGGCACTTCCTGATTGGATTTTCCTCAGGGTTTTGCCTGCAATATCAATTCTGTTATACTCACAGACAATATTTTGACAGTTTTGGAAACTTTAGAGTGTCTTCTATCCCAATCTGTCAATATATGCATATTATATATATGCATATTCTAGCATCTGGTCCAGAGAAATAGGCCGTTTACTTTGGGAACGTTATTTTTCCAAACATAAAAATAGTGCCCCCTAGCTTCAAGAGGTTAGTCACGTAATTAAAAACTTTGTCACATTAACCAATACAACGTCACGACAGGATGAACATGCTAAGGGGAAGGGGAAGGGAGACGGTGGGCAGATATGGTTTGAAAAGTAGGAAAGGAAAGCAGTGTGGTTACAGGGACATTGTGGTGGATCAGAACAAAGAGGGAGGGGAAACAGCCGGTGGGACCTGGACTGGGGTCGCTGAGTCGGTGCTGGAAAATGAAATTGGAGTTCAAGAGGAGATTGAAACAATGGAAAATGAAGCAGCTGTTTTCAAAGTACAGAGGATTAAGAGGAAGAATGTAAGGGGTGATGAAGGTTCTAATTCTAAAAGGAAGGTAGAAATTGATACATCAGTTGAGGATAAACAGGTTGTAGAGATGGTAGAGTTTTCCTCTGGGGAGGATAGCGAGAGTGAGTCATCTGACGCATCACAACAAAATAGCGAGAGAAATGGGGTGGAAGGGAGGCATGGGATTGAGAAGGTACGTCAATTTCTGAAATGTTCAATAGGGATGAAGTATATGCAGGATTACAATGTAACATATGTTTTCCTGAAAGTGATTTGTTTATTGAATCAGCAAAGGTTCTGATGTAAAAAAATAACGTGTAGGAGTTTTGACAAGCCCTGAAATCGCTACACTCAATAAAGTTGTCACGAAAGCGACAAGTGATTTAAATTCTAAGGGAAATTACAGAGTTCAGTCGCAGCCTTATCTCTGTAAAGAGATGTGTTTTCTGTCTCTTCCTCTGTATTTCTTTTTCCAGCCGTGAGCAGATTTAAGATTTCTTCTTTAAACGTAAATGGGGTGAGAGACGTTTTAAAAAAGAGCCGTGGTAAAGTATATAAGTTAATGAAGGGAAAGGTAAGTGAAGGGGAAAGGGAAGTAGGGGGTGGGGGGGGTGGGGTGGGGCAGTGGTGTGTAGTCATAAAAGCTCAAAAAGTAGGGGTGTGGCTATCCTGTTCTCAAAAGGTTTTTTCCCCTTTGTCATATGAGGTTGAAGAGGTATTTGAGGGGAGGTTAGAGCGAAGTATGAATACATCACTATGTGTTAAATACATGTATATGCCCCTGTGGTGAGTGTTAAGAGGATATGTTTTTTTAGAGACATTATCAAACCTCATATAGCCTCAAGGAATTTTTTAAAACGCCTTATTGTGACACACGAAATGAGTTATAATTAGCGGAGCCAACATTGAGACAGGAGACAGTACACATGGGCCCATGTGAGAGACTACACCATCTCTCTGGCCATTCTTCTTCTTTTGAGGATCAATCTCAGGTCTGTAAATCAAGTGTGATAACCCAAGTGGGATTTTCTGATCATTGTTTAAAAGGGATAGCTTTTTTTCAATTTTCGCAAAAAATGACATACCCAAATCTAACTGCCTGTAGCTCAGGCCCCGAAGCAAGGACATGTATTTTATTGGTACCATTTGAAAGGAAACACTTTGAAGTTTGTGGAAATGTGAATTGAACATTGGAGAATATAACACAATAGATCTGGTAGAAGAAAATACAAAGATCAAAACAAGAGTTTTTAAACAAAAATTCTTTACCACCATGTTTGAAATGTAACAGAGAGGTCGCAAATTCCAATGGTGTCCACAAGCAGTGTGTGTGCAAAGTTTCAGACTGATAACTTGAAGTATGAGCAAGCTACATGACATTTAGTGTGAAGTCACCCAGGTACATGTGGGCAAATAGTGAAGAACACATTTACATTTACATAAAATAATTCTGCAAGAATATCATCAAATCTTTATACTTGGACTTTGATTTAGCTTTTACAGAATTAGTAGCCATATGGTAAGTTAAACATTTGCAAAACACCCAGTTTTCATAACTATATAACTCTCCATATTCTTGCTATTTTTGTCCAAAAGGAAAAGGCTTGCTGTCGTACAAGGTTAGCAGCAAAATTGGGTGACAGATATGGGATTTCCCATAAAGCCCAGCTCATTGGTTATCTAGCTAGCTTTGTTTGACCCAGATTGGTGCTTATTTGACAAAGTTACAGTCAATCAAGTGAAGACCGCCAGTACCATCAGCACACCATGAAGGTGACGCTCTCTGACCAAATTTGGTGTCCTTTGGCTATACTACACTCCTAATGATATCGTGAAGTCTGGTTACATTCTAGGATCTCTGAGGAATAAATATGAAAGTCATTTGACTCGTTGAAACAACGTTTAGTGTTAGATTTTCACAAATTCCTTTCTTTGCAAATTGAACGAGTGGAAATACAAAATCGATCATGAATGCTAAATGGACCTTTTTAGGATATGAAAAATGATTTTATCTATCAAAACAACACTTCATGTTATCTATGGGACCCTTGGGATGGTAAATAAGAGCAAGATTTCAAAATGTAAGTACACATTTCACCTTCAGAAGTGAATTTATCAAACCTACAGTGGTGAAAAAAAGTGTTTGGTTGTTAGGAGCTCTCCTCAAACAATAGCACAGCATTCATTCACAGTAGCTACTGTAAATTGGACAGTGCAGTTATATTAACAATAATTGAAGCTTTCAGCGGATATAAGACACTTCTATGTACCGACATGTGTTGTTTCTCTAAACTCTGCGATCGTGACACACGGCGCTGCATCATTTACAACTGCCCCGTTGACGGGACGCCTATCCCTTATTAATAACAGTGTTCATTAATGCTGTAAAACCAAAAAGCACATACAGGCATTTTAATATAACTTTATTGAGTGATGCTCACTTCAGGAAAGGTTGTAGTTTTTTCTGGGAGAGGTGGAGAGGTTTCTGGGAGAGGTGGAGAGGTTTCTGGGTGAGGTGGAGGTCTCAAAAGGCCAGTTTTGTATCCCTTCAACAGGGGTGGGATATAGGGAAAATCCAGATTCAACAATTCTGTAATGAGTAGACGATGAAAGTCACCAGAGACATCACCAGATCAATGAATGCCCTAGAGTCTGAAGTAGTGGAACTCCTGACCTTGGTTGAGACCGCAGGTGATTGAGGCATACTCAAGTTCTTAAGAGAAAAACGCTGCATTGGCAGACCTGCTTGGTATCAGAGCACAGGGGACATTGGTGAGAAGTAAGTTTCAGGGAATCTCTGAAATGGATACCTAATCCAAATTTTTCTTTGGTTCAGAATCTGGAATCTGGAAAACGGAAGGGCACCAGGCATTGATGGGCTCCCCGTTGACTTTTTAAAGTCTTTTGGGGCCATGTCATGAGAGGATTGGCTAGCAGTAGTTAACGATAGTTTGACCGGAGGGTTACTACTGATAAGCAGCAGGAGGGCTGTCCTCACCCTACTGCCAAAAGAAATGTGACCAGAGGTAGGTGAAGAACTGGAGGCCAATGGCTTTATCGTGCACTGATTATATATACCTGTCCAAGGCTTTGTCCAACAGGCTGAGGGAGGTGATAGGGCAAATCATACATACGGACAAGTCCTACTGTGTTCCCGGCAGGCAGATAAGGTATAACATTTCTCTGATTCAGGATTTTTTGCCATCTCTAGGGCTATTAGGTTGGATGCAGGTCTAATTTCAATTGATCAGGAAAAGGCATTTGACCGAGTTGTACCTCCATACACCTTTGAAGCGTTTGGTTTCATCTCTGGTTTTATTGCCATGATCAGGGTGATATATGCTGACATTGAAAGTGTACTGAAGGTTAACGGTGGCTTGAGTGCTCCTTTAAAAGTGAGTAGAGGTATTAGGCAGGGGTGTTTTTTGTCCTGAATGTTACATGCCATCGCTATAGAGCCACTACTAAATAGCATTAGATGTCTCATTGAAGGTGTGTACCTTTCAGAGGATATTCCTCCCTATTTGTCTCTCACATTATGCTGACGATGTAGTTATTTTAGCGAAAAATCAAAAAGTGGTGGATAGTTTGTGTCTCTTGTTGATTGCTTTTAAGTATCTTGGAGTGTATCTAGGGGAAGAGGGGACTAGGGACAAAAATTGGAGTGGGGTGCTTGAAGTGGTGAAAGGGAGGATGAGGAGATGGAGTTAGTTGTTATCTCATATGTCATACAGGAGGCACACTATTATTGTTCACAATGTGGTTGCTTCTGCACTTTGGCATCGGTTGTCATGTTTAGAGCCACCATCTGGCCTTCTGGCGAAAATACAGGAGATTGTTGTAGATTTCTTTTGGGATAAATATCATTGGGTTCCAGGAAGTGTTATGTATTTGTCAAAAGAGGAGGGGGGAGGGGTGGCAGGTCTCCTATTACAGCAGGTCGGTTTAAAGAAGGCTTTATGTTTGGTTGATAGTAGCCAGATTTCTAGGGAGGGTGTACTTCTATTTTAGAGAGGCCTTCTTAGGGTTTCAAGCCTGATGAAGGTGTCCAAATGCACTCCAGCAGAGTCTGTGCATTGGCTGCTGGAGGAACCTCTGGTGTATTATGGGGCAAGACTGGATTGTACAACTGCAGCTGTTCCACATTTCTCCAAGATTCTGGGAAAAGGAAAAATCATCACCCTAAAACAGTTCATGGTGGCTGAACATTTGGGGGTGAGGTTGGAAAGGAAGGTCAGACAACTGCTGGTAAGATGCAGGAAGGCTCTGTCAGTAGAAGCGTGGTTTATGCTTAATAGTCACAAGTAGAAGGTACAAGATGAAAATGTCCCATTTCCAAGACCAGGGATTACACCCATTATCCCAGAGTCAGAAAGAAAGGCATTATTACTAGATTTGAGAGGGTAGGAAGAGGTACATTTGGATGAGGTGAATGGGAACGACTTACAGTTGAAGTCGGAAGTTTACATACACTTAGGTTGGAGTCATTAAAACTCGTTTTTCAACCACTCCACAATTTCTTGTTAACAAACCATAGTTCTTGCATGAAAAATACATTTTTCCAACAATTGTTTACAGACAGATTATTTCACTTATAATTCACTGTATGACAATTCCAGTGGGTGAGAAGTTTACATACACTAAGTTGACTATCCCTTTAAACAGCTTGGAACATTCCAGAAAATTATGTCATGGCTTCTGATAGGCAAATTGACATCATTTGAGTCAATTGGAGGTGTACCTATGGATGCATTTCAAGGCCTACCTTCAAGCTCAGTGCCTCTTTGCTTGACATCATGGGGAAATCAAAAGAAATAAGCCAAAATATTGTAGACCTCCACAAGTGTGGTTCATCCTTGGGATCAATTTCCAAACGCCGAAATAAATCATTCTGTGTTGTGGTGGGTCAGGTCTATTAGAGCTGTGTTGTGATGGGATGGGTCTAGTAGAGCTGTGTTGTAATGGGCTGGGTCTATTAGAGCTGTGTTGTGATGGGATGGGTCTAGTAGAGCTGTGTTGTGATGGGCTGGGTCTAGTAGAGCTGTGTTGTGATGGGCCGGATCTGGACGTGCTGTCCTGAGGCAGGTCTGCTCTGGTAAATCCGTGCTGTGGTGGGCCCAGTCTTGTAGACGTGCTGTAATAAGCCGTGTCTGGCTCTTCTCTCCTGGGGATGGTGGGGGTGCTGTTGTTTCAGAAAGTGGAGTGGGGGGCTTCTGCTGCTGGGCTGATGGGTGTGTGGGTCCCTGCCAATTGTTGCATCCTTTAGGTCCTTAGCAAAGGTTCTGACACTGTCCTGATCAAGATGTACATTATCGTTTAAATGTTCACATGTCAGAATGGGATGGTGAGACCAAGAACTTCCCATTTGAATCGATAAGGATTGCAGTTGTGGGTGATTGTCTGGGTTGTATTCTGACCTAGGCTGGAGCAGACTGCGAGGCTGGTAGACTGACATTGGATGGAGCATTCTGGAAGGCTGGTAGGTTGACCTAGGCTGGAGCAGACTGCGAGGCTGGTAGACTGACCTTGGATGGAGCATTCTGGAAGGCTGGTAGGTTGACTTGGCCTGGAGCAGACCGCGAGGCTGGTAGGTTGACCTGGGATGGAGCATTCTGGAAGGCTGGTAGGTTGACGTAGGCTGGAGCAGACTGGGAGGCTACTAGGTTGACCTGGCCTGGAGCAGACTGGAAGGCTGGTAGGTTGACCTGGGCTGGACCACACTGTGATGGAGCAGACTGGGAGGCTGACAGGTTGACCTGGGCTGGACCACACTGTGCTGGAGCAGACTGGGAGGCTGGTTGGCTGACCTGGGCTGGATCACACTGGGAGGCTGGTAGGTTGACCTGGGTTGGAGCAGACTTGGAGGCTGGTGCAGTGGCGTCATACTGTGTGGTGGAGGCCATGCTGGTTATGTTAGTCTCAGGTTCTGCGTGTTGTACCAAACTGGTGGACATGTTCTCTAGATGCAGAGGACATGAGGACTAGCTGCTGGTTGAGGGTGTTAATGTACCTCTCTCTCTGCTCTAGATCTTCTCTTGTTGTGCTCAGATGGTCTCTGAGGTCATCATCTGTCTGACTCAGTTTGTCCATTCTGCTTCCTAATTTAGCAATAGATGCTCTGCTCTCCTGCCTGAAATGTTTCATCTCTTCTTTTAATTTCTGGACATCCTCTTGAAGCATCTTCTCTCTGAGTTCTATGACCTCTGCTACAACTAGAGAGAGGGTGTTGTGGAAACGTTCTTGGTGTTCTTGGTGTTGTAGGCATGTCCTTGGCTCTGTCTGCTCCAGGTGAGGTAGGTAGAGGGACACTGAGGGCATCTTGCTGGGTCACAGAGGCTGTTGGGGCCTGCTTTTCTCCATCATCTCCCTCCTTTACTTTTTCCTCAGCTTCTGAGATGAGTTCAGCCTTTACTTTCAGGGTAGCAAACACATTCTCAATAGCCTGACGGCTTGAATTATTGCCTTGTATTAATACAGTTCCATTATTGTGTAAATGGACTATTTGATACGTGTTGCTCTGGTCAGCTTCTTCAAAAATGCTGATCTGACATCCTTGGCTGATGCCTCTCTTTTTTGAGAAATGGAAATGGTTACAAATAACTATTTTCCTATATGCCCTCGCATGGTATTAACTATTACATTTGCTCTTGTTTTGCAACTGTTAAGATCTGCAAACAGGCATTCTGTCACGTTCTGACCTTAATTTCCTTTGTTTTGTATTTATTTAGTATGGTCAGGGCGTGAGTTGGGTGGGTTGTCTATGTTTGTTTTTCTAGGTTTTGGGAATTTCAATGTTTCGGCCTAGTATGGTTCTCAATCAGAGGCAGGTGTCATTAGTTGTCTCTGATTGAGAATCATACTTAGGTAGCCTGGGTTTCACTGTGTGTTTGTGGGTGATTGTTTCCGTGTCTGTTCGCCACACGGTACTGTTTCGGTTTTGTTCACGTTTATTGTTTTGTATTCATTGAGTGTTCAGTTCATGTTTTTAAATAAACAACCATGGACACTTACCACGCCGCATCTTGGTCCGATCCTTGCTACACCTCCTCTTCAGACGAAGAGGAGGAAAACCCTTACAGAATCACCCACCCACCAAGGACCGAGCGGCGTGGTAAAAAACCGCAGCGACGACAGCAGCAGCAGCAACAGCGGCCAGCATCACAGGACTCCTGGACATGGGAGCAGATACTGAACAGAGAGGGACCCTGGGCACAGGCTGGGGAAAATCGCCGTCCTAAAGCAGAGCTGGAGGCAGCGAAAGCTGAGCGGCGTGGTAAAAAAACGCAGCGACGACAGCAGCAGCAGCAGCAACAACAGCGGCCAGCATCAGAGCAGAGTCTGGACTACACGACTTGGGAGGAGATAGACAGGTGGGCGGTCGACCCAGGGAGAGTGCCGGAGCCCGCCTGGGATTCGATGGAGCAGTGCAAGGAAGGCTACAGGAGAATGAGGTTGGCGAAGCCAGCACGGCAGTGCGACAGGTACGAGAGGCAGCCCCAAATTATTTTTTTGGGGGGGCACACGAGGTGTGGTACTAAGCCAGGTAGCAGACCTGAGCTCACTCCTCGTGCTTATGATAAGCAGTGCATTACTGGTCAGGCACCGTGTTATGCGGTTAAGCGCACGGTGTCGCCAGTGCGTGCCCATAGCCCGGTGCGCTATAGGGCAGCCCCCCGAGAGTGCCATGCGAGTGTGGGCATTGAGCCAGGGCGTATGGTGCCTGCTCAGCGGGTCTGGTCGCCGGTACGCAGTTTTGGTCCAGGTTATCCTGCGCCGGCTCTGCGTGCTGTGTCTCCGGGGCGCTGGGAGGGTGCAGTGCGTCCTCTGCCTGCGCTCCGCTCGTGCCGGGCAAATGTGGGAGTGGAGCCTAAGGGAGAGGTGCATGTAGTAAGCACTAGATCTCCCGTGCTTACCCACAGCACGGTTCAACCTGTGCCTGCACTCTGGAGGGTCCGGGCTAGAGTAGTTGTCCAGCCTGGGGAAGTGGTGCCAAGGTTGAGCTCCAGTGCTCCCCCACAGCCCGGTCCTTCAGGCTCCTCTTAACACCAAGCCTCCTGAAGGTCTCCCCAGCCTGGTGGTTCCTGTGGCAGCCCCACGCACCAGGCTGTCTCTCTGTCTCCTCCCTGCAGGTGGTCCCGCCTGTCCGGCGCCGCTGCCGGAGCCTCCCGCCTGTCCGGCGCCGCTTCCGGAGCGTCCCGCCTGTCCGGCGCCGCTGCCGGAGCCTCCCGCCTGTCCGGCGCCGCTGCCGGAGCCTCCCACCTGTCCCTGTCCGGCGCCGCTGCCGGAGCCCCCCACCTGTCCGGCGCCACAGCGTCCGGCGCCGCTGCCGGAGCCCCTCAGCCCAGAGGCGCCAGAGCCCCTCAGCCCAGAGGCACCAGAGCCCCTCAGCCCAGAGGCGCCAGAGCCCAGAGGCGCCAGAGCCCAGAGGCGCCAGAGCCCAGAGGCGCCAGAGCCCCTCAGCCCAGAGGCGCCAGAGCCCCTCAGCCCAGAGGCGCCAGAGCCCCTCAGCCCAGAGGCGCCAGAGCCCCTCAGCCCAGAGGCGCCAGAGCCCCTCAGCCCAGAGGCGCCAGAGCCCCTGCCCCTCTGTCCCGAGCCCCTGCCCCTCTGTCCCGAGCCCCTGCCCCTCTGTCCCGAGCTCCTGCCCCTCTGTCCAGAGCTGCCCCTCTGTCCAGTGGGGTCATTGAGAGGGGTGGCCATGGTGAGAAAGCCACGGAGGCGGACAATAAGGCGGACTAAGACAATGTTGAAGTGGGGTCCGCGTCCCGCGCCAGAACCGCCACCGCGGACAGACGCCCACCCAGACCCTCCCCTATAGGTCAAGGTTTTGCGGCCGGAGTCCGCACCTTTGGGGGGAGGTACTGTCACGTTCTGACCTTAATTTCCTTTGTTTTGTATTTATTTAGTATGGTCAGGGCGTGAGTTGGGTGGGTTGTCTATGTTTGTTTTTCTAGGTTTTGGGAATTTCAATGTTTCGGCCTAGTATGGTTCTCAATCAGAGGCAGGTGTCATTAGTTGTCTCTGATTGAGAATCATACTTAGGTAGCCTGGGTTTCACTGTGTGTTTGTGGGTGATTGTTTCCGTGTCTGTTCGCCACACGGTACTGTTTCGGTTTTGTTCACGTTTATTGTTTTGTATTCATTGAGTGTTCAGTTCATGTTTTTAAATAAACAACCATGGACACTTACCACGCCGCATCTTGGTCCGATCCTTGCTACACCTCCTCTTCAGACGAAGAGGAGGAAAACCCTTACAGATTCATTGTTCTGTTCCATCATCAAACCTTTGGAACTTTTCTTTGCTTTCTCCGTTTGGATGTCTGGTAGGTAAACAACGCTGGTGATGTTTGTCTCCTGAGTGGTGCATCTCAGTGCTGGAGGTGTCACTACAGACCCTAGATTGATTCCAGGCTGTATCACAACCGGCCGTGATTGGGAGTCCCATAGGGCAGTGCACAATTGGCCCAGCATCGCCCGGGTTATGGTTTGGCCGGGGTAGGCCGTCATTGAACAGCCAGACCTCATAGGCAGCATTGTAATAAAGTAGAATATAGCGTTTGACATGTTACACGCAGACAATCTCCATGCTGAGATTGTGACAACACTATCTTAACTTTCAGATTAGTCTTCACTTAACGTCTACCCTGGCTGTATGTGTGTGAGGAATAACCTTGTCTGCTTTGATAATGTGTGTTTGCTTCATGGTTTCTGTGTGTCATTTTCTCAAGACAGTTTCGGTCATGGCTCTTCCTGACTCTGGCTCTGTGTTGGCTTGTAATTGGACTGAGAAGACGGCAAATAGTGGCACAGTTCAGACAAAATATTTTCTCTTACTTTCTATTTTGCTCTCGCTCTCTTCCTCTTTCCATCCTTTACCCTCTCCATTTCTCCTGCCCTTTTTGACTTAAAGTCTATTCTATTTCCATCAGGCTTCTTTATCTTCTCTTCCTCTCTTCCGTCTCTGATCTTCTTTTCTTTCATTTTCCGCCCTGTGTGTGGTGCAGAGCGGTGTCTGTGTGTGTTCAGTAAAGGTCAGCTACTGAGTATGATTTCTGATGGGTAGACCCATCCTCTGATCCTGCTTTGACCATACTCATTGGTTGCTGTGAGGTTGGGCCAACGTTGGCCACTAACCTGCCTTTGGTCTCGCTGGCTCTATCTGACTCACTCACACATCGTTGCTTGCTTTTTTGGATCATGGCCCCTCGACATGTGGATCTGTACACAGTACTATTCTGGGCCAGGTCCCATGCTGATGTGGGCAAGGTCCCAGGCTGATGTGGGCAAGGTCCCAGGCTGATATAGGGTTGAGTCCCAGGTTGTGTATCTGACTTTCCAGAATATTGTTTTTGGAGAAGAGTAGCTATCAGCATTTGGTGCTTTCTTCTTTTTAATTTGGTTTCACCGTCGATAAAGTGCAGCGAGACAGGTTTGTCAACACAACTCCGCCCCTCCCTACTGTAGGCTGTCTCTCTGCCTGCATGCCTTTCCTGTGCTCTCTCTCACGCCACAAAGTGAGGCTTTTGCGTGATACAGTTCAAAGCAGCATAATTCATTTTGAGAAAGACAGAGAGAAACTGACACAGACATCAAAAGGAGAGAAAAGGCCTTGTGATGGGGAGGACTGTGAAAGGATGCCATCTTTGTGTGTGCGAGTCAACGTACAAAAGAGAAAACAGTCTCTGGCTCCCTACACACACCCGCTCACCGAAGACCCTGGGTTGTGATGTATCTGCCATCACGAAAAACAAGGCACAGAGATTGCTTTTAATCTTCTAAGGCTGGTGGAGTTATGAAAAGGCATGTCTAGGGCACTGTGTGCTTTTTTTAATGATTGGATTTAATTGAAGCAAGTCTGTCTCAGGGAAGGAGGAGATACAGGAAGCTCTTTTGTGTGTGTGTGTGTGTGTGTGTGTGTGCCAAACTGGGGGTGGCCATTGGGGCATGCGCTTGATGCATGCAGCTGCATTAGTTCATAGAGGATCAATCAGAACTCAAACCAAGTACTTCAACGGCGTCCTGGTTGTATCTAACAGTCGCAGCCGGTTTCAATAATAGATCAGTCACAGTTGGTTAGTTCTGCTATTGAAGGTCTATTGGTCTCTATTGTTAACTCAGACATCTATCATATCTCCATTAGTAATGTCTGTAAAAGGACACGGGTTCTGCACTGCTCTACTCTGCTCTGCAGACCATCTGCGTCCCAAATGGCACCCTATTTCCTATACAGTGCACTCATTTTTTTTTTTACCAGGGTCCTATGGATAGGGCACTATGTAGGAAATAGGGTGTCATTTGGTACACATACATCAAAGCATATATGAACGGTCCATTAGGTATGGTATGAGGTATGAACGGTCCATTAGGCCAGCGGCTCTTTTAAAACACATTCTCTTTAATGCCCAAGCAAATTGGAGCTAAAACGGAGCAAAGTGTCATTAATTCTACAGTTCACTTCTGCCATCGTTAGGGCCACATCAAATTGCACTTAAAATGCTGTTTGGGTTAGCTAATGTTACAAGCAAGGGACAAGTGTATGTGTGTGTGCATGTGGGCATCCAGCGAACAAACACGCACACACAGACACATAAACACACACAGTTTTGGTTCAATTATAAAAACAAATTCTGTCAGCCGTATAAGTTTATCTTCGTTCATTGCCATAAGTGACCCATGGTGGCGTGACAGCGAGATCAATATAAATATCTCTATGAAGACGCGTTTCTAAATGGAGCTGTTCACGTCTCTAAGGCAACCCTGCAACTAAACATGACACATTTAGCACAGCAACAGAGACTTTTGTGTGGGCTTGATCTAATGCCATGTGATCATAGTGTCAGACATGAAAGACACAGAGGAGGGAGATGGAGGTGGAGACATAGACTCCTCTCCTGTGGAGAACCAACATTCCACACGGGGAACAATTGCTCTAAGTCATGTCATGTGAAGTAAGATGCATCTTCTACCTGATGACATATATCACCAAGCAAACAACTGAGGAAGTAGAGAAGGTTATTATTGTCCTTCATTTGCCGTATCTTACTTTTACTACCTTCCAGGTCTACATTCCTGTGTATGACTGTGAGCACTAGTGGAATTCTATTCCATGAAGTGTCATGCTTAGTCTGTATTCAGTTTGCGTCATATTTAAACTCATCCACTTCAGGGTGATTCAGCTCGTTCCCTCCTCCCTGGCCTGCCCTGTATATTAATGAGGGCCCATTTAAGAGCCTAGTTAATGTCGGAGCTGCCTCTGTCTGTGTTTGCCTGCCTGCCTGCCTGCCTGCCTGCCTATGGACCCTGTAGACTCAGCAGAAAGTACTGAGGCCAAATGTGTCTTCCCTCCTCTGGGCTCACGAGGCCTTTAGTTTCTGTCTCTTTGTTTTTCCTCCTGCATCATTAACTGGAGCTGTTTGTTTCCCCTCCATTTCTAAAAGCAGGAGTTTGGTCAGGCAGTGATGTGAGTACGTACTGTAGCAAATATATACTGTATGTTGAGATTCACTCAAGCGAAGCTTTTACCTGAAACAGGCAAATTAAGTGAGGTAAAGGACTGAGGGAATGGAGGGAAGGAGGGCACTGTAACAGTCCGTTGGAGGACGAGGGCTTTATCTAAATGACAGGGGACTCTTCTTCGTCCTCAGTGGCACAGAACACAGCAAGAAAACAAGGTCAATTACCTATAACTGTGTCCAAGTATGTTTTCATTCAGATTCAACTTTACGTCAAAGCAGAGACAAACACGTATGTATTTGTGCATTTGTATGAAACTGGGAGAGATGAGTAAAAACATGCAGGGGAGGAGGATGGTCAGGTTTGTGTTCGGTTCAGAGGGCCCAGCGGGTTGCAGCCTGCCCTGACAAAACAAAGGCCAAACGCAGACACGGGGCCGTGCACACAGAGAGATGGAAAATTACTGTCCAAACTGAAGACACATAACACGCCAGGAAGAATGTAGAAAACTGAGGAAAACAGCTACTTAGACAGAAATAGAAATGTGCTTCTATAACTGGCACCGGAGCCCAAACAACAAGGCCAAAACCATACATGTACACGTACACGTACACGTACACGTACACACACACATACACATACACGTACACACACACACAAACGTACACGTACACACACACACGTACACGTACACACACACACACACACACATACACGTACATACACACACACACATACACACGTACACGTACACACACACACACACACACACACACACACACACACACGTACACGTACACGTACACATACACATACACACACACGCGTACATGTACACATACACACACACACACACGTACACACACACACGTACACGTACACACACACACGTACACGTACACGTACACACACACGTACATGTACACACACACACACACACACACACACACGTACACACACACACACACACACACACACACACGTACACGTACACGTACACATATACAGTGGGGCAAAAAAGTATTTAGTCAGCCACCAAGGTTTTCACACACTGTTGCTGGTATTTTGGCCCATTCCTCCATGCAGATCTCCTCTAGAGCAGTGATGTTTTGGGGCTGTTGCTGGGCAACACGAACTTTCAACTCCCTCCAAAGATTTTCTATGGGGTTGAGATCTGGAGACTGGCTAGGCCACTCCAGGACCTTGAAATGCTTCTTACGAAGCCACTCCTTTGTTTCCCGGGCGGTGTGTTTGGGATCTTTGTCATGCTGAAAGACCCAGCCACGTTTCATCTTCAATGCCCTTGCTGATGGAAGGAGGTTTTCACTCAAATTCTCACGATACATGGCCCCATTCATTCTTTCCTTTACACGGATCAGTCATCCTGGTCCCTTTGCAGAAAAACAGCCCCAAAGCATGATGTTTCCACCCCCATGCTTCACAGTAGGTATGGTATTCTTTGGCTGCAACTCAGCATTCTTTGTCCTCCAAACACGACGAGTTGAGTTTTTACCAAAAAGTTATATTTTGGTTTCATCTGACCAATCTTCTTCTGGATCATCCAAATGCTCTCTAGCAAACTTCAGACGGGCCTGGACATGTACTGGCTTAAGCAGGGGGACATGTCTGGCATTTTTGCTCACCGTTCTTGTGATCATTTTGACCCCACGGGGTGAGATCTTGCGTGGAGCCCCAGATCGAGGGAGATTATCAGTGGTCTTGTATGTCTTCCATTTCCTAATAATTGCACCCACAGTTGATTTCTTCAAACCAAGCTGCATACCTATTGCAGATTCAGTCTTCCCAGCCTGGTGCAGGTCTACAATTTTGTTTCTGGTGTCCTTTGACAGCTCTTTGGTCTTGGCCATAGTGGAGTTTGGAGTGTGACTGTTTGAGGTTGTGGACAGGTGTCTTTTATACTGATAACAAGTTCAAACAGGTGCCATTAATTCAGGTAATGAGTGGAGGACAGAGGAGCCTCTTAAAGAAGAAGTTACAAGTCTGTGAGAGCCAGAAATCTTGCTTGTTTGTAGGTGACCAAATACTTATTTTCCACCATAATTTGCAAATAAATTCATTAAAAATCCTACAATGTGATTTTCTGGATTTCTTTTTCTCATTTTGTCTGTCATGGTTGAAGTGTACCTATGATGAAAATTACAGGCCTCTCTCATCTTTTTAAGTGGGAGAACTTGCACAATTGATGGCTGACTAAATACTTTTTTGCCTCACTGTACATGGAATGACTATTTCTATGCACAACCCTGTCATTTGCACCAATATTATGAAGCTGTTAATGACACTCACTATCTTGAAAAGGAAGAGACGCGACTTGTAAAATGTTTAATTCTTGCATTTCAATCAGTGACTTACTGAGACCTGGGGGAACCAGGTGTGTGAACTCAGGACAATCCCTGACTTGAATAAAGATTTTATAGATTGATTGGGCTGCTTCCCTGAATGACTGGAGCTGTGCCCCTCTAGTCTAAAATGATGTTGATACTGCAGTGAAAATGCATAGGCTTCATAGATATGTAGCATTCTCAGCAACATCATCACTAAAAATACAAATAATTTACAGTTGAAGTCGGAAGTTTACATGCACTTAGGTTGGAGTCATTAAAACTCGTTCATTAAAACTCGTTTTTCAACCACTCCACAAACGTCTTGTTAATAACAAACCATAACAAACCGTATCACAATTCCAGTAGGTTAGAAGTTCACATACACAAACTTGACTGTACCTTTAAACAGCTTGGAAAATTCCAGAAAATGATGTCATGGCTTTAGAAGCTTCTGATAGGCTAATTGCATTTCAAGGCCTACCTTCAACCTCAGTGCCTCTTTGCTTGACATCATAGGAAAATCAAAAGAAATCAGCCAAGACCTCAGAAACAGAGATTGTGCCTTCCTCGGTCTTCAGCCCGTAACAGACGGACAAAACAGCAATAGAGCATCTCTTAATTCGCCCTGTCTCCTTCTCCCTTTCCCCCATCTCCTCTCCCCCTTCCCTCGTTTTTCTCTCTCTCTCTCTCTCTCTCTCTCTCTCTCTCTCTCTCTCTCTCTCTCTCTGCATGTTAATGAATATTTAAGTCAGAGTGCAGGATATATGGCATGTGAGGGGGTCAGAGGAGGCACACGTTACTCCCTCTCTCCCCCTGAGGATACAAGGAATGAAACATACATTAAACACATTTACCGAAAGTTTCCTTTCAGAAAAACACTTCATATCGTCTGTTGTTCTCCCCGCAACTAATATCGTTTTGAATTAAAATGGTGACAGGTTATCCTAATCTAATATCAGAGACAATTGCAGCCGAGTACCTCGTCGTAGCGACGGAAAGGAATCCGGATCAGAATTGGACATGCACTCTGCGGATTAAATGACGGATGGGGGGGACAGAAATCATTATGGTCTACATTGGGAAATATCGTTTTGTGTTATTGCGTGGTGGCGTGGTGTAGCATTGTCTCTCGAACACTCCACGGATATCCAATCTTGTATTGTAAACAAGCATCTGCCATAGATAGAGGAAGATGTTATTGTGTTGTTCAACTCTGGTTCTCATAGCTGCAATATCTCTCCTCAAAATAATGTCAGTCCCTAATGAAGTAATGTCATTTTATTATTTGTGGTTTCTGTCTCTGCGTAGCTGAAAACCTCCCAGTAGTGTATCTGTGTGAGATTTTTGAAACCCCGGTCTTTAAATGAAGACACTCAAAGAAAATTTGAATTCTAATGTGATTTTGGAAAATAGACTATTTTCTTTTGAAGCACCCTTCGATTGGAGAATTGCCTCTTAAATGTGTGTCTGCGTGGTGATGTTTTTCACTTCAGAATGACTGTGACTGATTATGTTGTGATACGTGCATATGTATGCATGCATGCACAGACGCAGGCACACACACAAACATTGCTACACACCCATGAGCGGTTTAAACTGTCTGAGCCCTGCTGAAGCAGAAGTCTGTTCTTTGGTGGCGTCTGGTGTCCAGGCCGATGGCATGTGTCACTACCCATCACCAAGTCTCCCTCAAACCAGACCTGTCACTTTAACCCAGTCAACCAGTGTAGAACACAGGGGACAGGCACCATCACACAGGCTAGGGACTGACAGAGGAATGGGTAGAAGTGGAGGAGGGCAGGGGGAGAGGAAGAGATATGGGAGACGTGTTCTGTAGCACAGGGGCTTGAGACAAAGGAAAGGAAGGATAAGAGAGGGGCGAGAGAGCTTCGGGTGGAGGCAGAGAGGGAAAGAGGGATGAAAGGAAGGAGCGAGCGAAAGAGAGAGACATGAATGAAGGAAGGGGTGCCGAGTTAAGGCATAATGTATCATTTCTATATCAGCGCCACCTCGGAGGTCCCTGCCTCGGCCCATCCATCCATCACACCAGTGTCTGGGCGCTGGCGCTGTCACCAGACACGAATGCGCATCATTGTGAGTAAACAGACTCAGCCATGCATCACTGGGCTAGAGGCAGGTGAGAGGATGTTCTGCAGAGGGATCTCTGTGAGAAAACAGATGGTTCATCTGTTGCTCAGGCTCAGGTGGTTAGAGCAATACAGACCTTACCTAGCTGATTAAAATGTAAAGATGCAACTTCCAGACTGGGCCTTGGTTGTGATGATGTGGGAGCAATTCAAATGTCTATTCTGCAGGCTACTGCTAGGTGTTAACTGCACAAAGTTAGCGGTTCTGGGTTTGATTGAATGTGTGAACTTTCCTAAATGAGCTGATCTTTTATCCTTCACCACTTTTCTTCCAGTTGTTTCTCACACCAGGGGGACAGGACACTGTGTCTCTTACGTTTCATTGATGTGTCTGTCGATTCCTGCCATATCATTATTTCCTAGGTCCATCTCTCTCTCTCTCTCTCTTTCTCTCTCTCTCTCTCTCTCTCTCTCTGCCTCTCTCTCTCTCTCTCTCTTTCTCCTTCTCTCTCTCTCTCTCTCTCTTTCTTTCTATCTGCATCTCTTTGATTGTCAGATTCAATGGTGGCGTGAGAGATAATGTACCCGCTCAAATTCAACTAAAGTGTTACTCTGGTTTTATTCCGCGTTTAAATATTTGAAGGAACGGCTGCAGTGCCGCTTTGAAAATTGCCACAAAGGGATGAAGGCTGCAAATTTAAATGATGGAAACATGAATAAAGATCAGTCGCTGGGCAGCTTTCATCTGCTGCTAGGCGTTCCATTGGCTAGATCCCCGGGACGGAAAATGACCGTTGTAAATATGGTTTTGATTTTCTAACCAGGCACAACAACAAAGTTACAGCGCGAACATTACCACATTGATCGAATAAAACAGGCGTTGACCTTTCCCTCATTTGGAGGCATGGCATTCATTGTTGTAAGTCTCAGAGGGGTCTGGCTGAAAGCATTAACACAAATTACCAGCCACCATTAAAGGGACACATCTATTCCGACGCGCACCGTCATTACCAGGGGCCCATAAAAGTCTGGAGGGACACCGTCCCGTGCTGTGGCAGGCCGTACGCACATATTAATCACCCACACGCACATGCACACACACACACACACACACACACACACCCTCTGCTCGGGAGACCACTGAGAAGCCTATTACACACACTCTGATTTACACCGGCAATGCCTGTCGCTACGACGAACAACCACAGCATCACATCAACCTGCCGTGGCAGGGCAACTAATTGAGCACAGATATATCTGTCCTCTCCAGCAAAGCCCTGACTGAGGAACGGCTGCATGACGCTCCATCCTGCAGGAAGCTGAACTAAACCCTATGCCTCCAGGTGTGGATTTGTGTAGACCCATACACACTTCTGTAGGATTGAAAATGTTGTGGTTGTCGTATGCTATTTACTGCAGCTCAGTTTAGTTTTGGGTCCATGTGGATAGGTCACTCTTGCTCTGAGCGATAGGTAGGGTAGGGTAGCTTGGCGTTCATCTGTGTTGTGGCCCTCTGAAGATAGGTCATTAAGTGAAGCATGTCCATGCTCATCAGCGTATGTGCGGTGTGTGTATGTGTGTGTGTGTGTGTTTTCCTTCTCTGTTGGTCGTGTCCTGTCTTAACGCTCGGCTGACCAGATGATGCTCCACAGAGTTCTCCTCCACCCCACTGTTCTCAGAGAACAGAGAGAGGTCAGAGTGTCCACTCCTCTCTGGTTCACCACCGTCTTCCACTATTGCAGTCCTACAAGCCCGGCTTAACCCTCACAAGTCTGGCTTAACCCTTACAAGTCTGGCTTAACCCAGTGATTTGATCCACACTCAGACACAAACTCAAATCAGACCTCTGAACAGATCAGGTTGAGAGTCCGTGTGTGTCTGTGTGTGTGTGTGTGTGTGTCTTTGTTCCATCTACACACAACATTGACCATGTGACTCTGTCCCATTCCCCTGCTGCATAGGGACTTAGCCATGATGAGCTAACACGTGCAAGGGGATGAAGAGAGAGAAAGAGAGGGAGAAAGAGATACAGAAGGAAGGCCATCCATTCTGGACTGGTTTGAATGGCATTTTGTTGTTTTGTTTCTCCCTCCCTTATCTCCCATCATCCCTCCCTGGAGGAGTGTGTAGAGCAGCCCAGTCCTCTTCCTGGAACGCCGCCGTTGGCGGGGATCCTGGGTAATAGAGGCGGCTCCGAAAAAGCTCCACTCATATTCCCATGATGCTCGTGGAGTGGTTTCTGAGATAATCGGAGCGCTGAATCTGGGGAGGATGGGATAGAGGAGTTGGCGTGTGTGTGTGTGTGTGTGTGTGTGTGTGTGTGTGTGTGTGTGTGTGTGTGTGTGTGTGTGTGTGTGTGTCAGTTGGCAGAAAGATCCTGAGTCCATTGCCAGGCTCTGCCCATATGTCCAACACAGTCTGTCTGTGCTCAATAATGTACAGCACTAACAGAGTGGAAGACGTTACTGATATTTAAAGTAACTGCCAAGTGTTTCCAGATTTCTATAAAATATGACATATAACTACTTACAATATGAGCAAAATAGTTTTCCTTCCAAAAATGTTGAATTAAGCCTGTTAAAAGCAGCTTTTCTGTGTTAGAATGGTGTGGAAGTACCCCAACAACATAATGGTATGGGCGTATATCGACCATTTCAAATATTAAGGTATATTAATATTAATTGGCCAGCTCATCCTCCTCTAGAGTGCTTATTGGCCAGCTCATCCTCCTCAGGGAGATGACATCATGTTCTATGAGGAAATAGCAAGCATTTTTTAAACTCACAGTTTTGTTTCCAATTAAAGCTTTGGCCACAAATATGAGTATAGGACGAGTCAACATCATTATTTGGGTAAGAGTTAACAGAATATTATATAAAAGTGAGATACATAGAAAAAAGAACAGACGCACTTCAACAGTGAGTTTGATCAAAAAAATATATATATATTTTTTAATTCAGTAGTACAATAACCAAGAGTAAGTCAGGGATACTCAAAGTAATTTATACTCTGAGTGCACTGTGATAAACACACAGATTCACACACAGATTGTGTCCTATCCCTGCGCCATATGGGGATGAAACAAGATCTGTTGCACAGCCTCCAGACTGATTATCACATTTAGCCCAGTGTAAGAAAAGAAAATATTAGCTTTAGCTTGCAGGTGTGTGTTATATGTGTGGCAGAGGGAGGCGGGTGGGGCAAATGCAAGAAATCGCTCTCCTTGTGAGAAAGTGGGAGAAAGTGACAGAGCGAGTGAGAGATGAACAGATAGTGAGGGGAGCAAAGAAAGATAGAGTGACAAAGAACGAGGGGGAGTGAGAAAGAAAGAGAGACAGACAGGGATAAAGGATGGGGGAGTATTTTCTCAGTGCACAGATGGCGGTGTTCTCAGAGGGTATTGCCATGGCACTCAGAAGAGGGCTGAGGACATGGAGGAGAGGGGTGAGAAAGGCTTGATGCCAGAAGAACATAGGTGACAGTTTCTGGGTGTATGGAACAACCACTTCCCCTCCAGCGTTGGCATCTCTCCGGTCACCAGGGAAAGAATGACATCACTGTGGCATGGGGTGTGTGTGTGTGTGTGTGTGTGTGTGGGGGGGTCAGGTCATGGGGGTCTGACACTTATCTAGATTAGGAGGTGATAATTGGCTTGGCAGCAGCTTCAGTTACACACACACACACACACACACACACACTTACCACCAACCACCACACTCTAATGAAAAGAGCACAGATTGTTCAACCATTTCATTACTCCTGTGTACTGTCCTCTCAAAGGCTTCTCAAAGGCTTCTCAAAGGCTTTAACAAAGGCTTGCCACCGGAAGCTAGACTACAGCAAGACAGTTGATTAGAAGAGAACATAACTTCAATGGACTCCAGGGGATTTTGATGACATTTCTATAAGGGAACACTGTAGACAAGCAACTTCATAGTGAAGAGTAGAAAGCTTTGTATTTGCATAGAAGAGGAGAGAGAGAGAGAGAGAGAGAGAGAGAGAGAGAGAGAGAGTCCGTAAGCACAAAAGCTCAATTTGACACATCATTCACAGTTCTCAGGGATTTCCATTAAAACACTTTCCAGAATTAAAACAGAAATCTCACTTTAATTTCACCTTTTTAAAAGTGATGACAGATGGTACCTTGAGGAACCAGCAGCTTATGGTAGAGGCTGAGGGGGGACTGCTGAAGGGGGATATAGGTCACTGATCTACA
This sequence comes from Oncorhynchus nerka, assembly GCF_034236695.1. Classification (NCBI taxonomy): domain Eukaryota; kingdom Metazoa; phylum Chordata; class Actinopteri; order Salmoniformes; family Salmonidae; genus Oncorhynchus; species Oncorhynchus nerka. The sequence goes on along the minus strand of NC_088403.1, from coordinate 28,783,455 downwards.
GGGTAAGTCAACTACTAGTGTAAACTGAGCTGCACTTCCTGACCTCTTGCCAACTGTATGACCATGTTAGAGACACACATTTCCCTCAGATTGCACAGACCCACAAAGAATTAGAAAACAAATCACATTTTGGATCACAGTAGTATGTTTTGTAACCTGTTGCCACAAGAAAAGGGCAACCAGGGAAGAACAAACACCATTGTAAACACGACCCATCTGTATGTTGATTTATTTTCTATTTGCACATCGTTACAACACTGTGTATAGCCATAATATGACATTTGAAATGTTTCTATTCCTTTGAAACTAATGAGTGTAATGTTTACTGTTAATTTTATACTGTTTATTTCACTTTTGTTAATTATCTATTTCACTTGCTTTGGCAATGTAACATAAAGCCCCTTGAATTGAATTGAGAGGGAGAGAAGGAAAGAGAAATCGAGAGGAGAGAGATGGAGGAGAAAAGATTGCTTGTAATGATAGTGGGAGGGCAAAATATAAACTTTTACAGAGAATGCAAGGACATGGTCCTGGTCTACGGTCTGATAATTAGTCTGATCAGCCCTGGGAGAGAGCGCAGAGGACGAAAGGAGGAAAGGAGAGATAAAAAGAAAGAGGACATGGAAGAAATGAATAAAACGAGAGCAAAGGAGGGAAGGACAGAGATAATGATGAAATACGGGGAGTGAAGAGCGATTGGATCGTTCACTTAACTCATACCCACTGAGATGTACCTATTGGCAGGGATTTGCATACTGTCGTGCGCCATTGGAAATCGGTGACCTCAAGTTGATCTAGTTCTAAACTAGTGACAGACGTTGCTGTGATTGGATCGTGTCAGTAAAGCATATGGTATTCTCTTCACACCCCTTAGGTCATCCTAGGGGCACTCACTCCCGAAACGTCTACTCCCATCCCGCCCCAGCCCCATTCAGCTCCGGGTCTAGCCCATCTGTGGCACTGTCCCTGGGCAGCGTGGTGCCCCATGCCCCCTGGGCTCCACAGGTGCTGGCCAACATGTTTTTCCACTCCCCAATGGACGGGGTGGAGATGAGTTAGTAGGTGAAGGATCCCATGTCCTTATAACGGGCCTTAGGTCCTATCTCTAAACCAAGCAAGATTCAAACCCATTCTTCATCAGCTCCGATCACTTCAAATTCTAAGTTAGCTTGTCATTTCAGGAAGGTAACTGTTGACTTCAAAGGAAAGGACAGGGTGATGTCACCACACAAAGATTTGTGACCTCCTCATGAAGGTCTGTACAGTATGTCCTCTCCACCCCCCTGTAGTCCTTGTCCTTGGTTGTAAATACACAGAATAATGGAATCAGAGCATTGTGGATCAGTATGTATGAAGAGTGAAGGAGATCAAGGAACAAGGGGTGAGGAGGGAATAGTGGATAAATAAAGGAAATAACTCCATTGATCCAACTTTGTGGTTAATTTCTTCTTCTACTATATGCAAATAAAGACAGTCATATACTTCACTGGTAAATGCGTTTACACAAACAAAGCTATGATAATTGTCACTTGGTATTAGAGAATACATACCCACATATATATATATACACAAGTAATCCAGGGTAAAGTCTATACCAGTTGTACTCCGCGAATGTGACAAATAACATTTGATTTGATTTGAGGACAAGATACGTGTTAGTGAAGGGAACATTGCTTTATCCTTCTACAGTTTATCCTATTTGTAAAACAATTACATTTGTCTGTTTCTTCATTTCTCTAAGTCTGAGAAGCGCAGGCCAACAACAACAACAAGCTGGAACATTTTGTCTCATTTTTCTCTTCTCCCCTGGATGTTAATGGTAATTCTCCTTTTAATTGCGTCAAACTGCTTTTTCTCACATCTGAATTTTTTTTGCGTGTGAGGGTGTTGATTGGAAGAAGGTAAAAATACTACATGTAGGATGTTATGCTAATTAGCCTTTAAACCCTGCTCATGTCAGTTAGCTTCTCTAATTAGCATATTTCCGACAGGAGCGGGAAGAGTGAGAGAATGGCGCGCCAGGGCTCCGCGGAACCAAATTAACAGTGTGAAAACAGATATGTTTGATTCGCTCTCTCTCTCTCCTCCCACCGACACCTGTGAATGAGTCGGGGAGAGTTGAGGGTAGAGAATCTCTCTATCTCTCTCCATCTCTCTGCCTAGAGATCTAGAGATCTCCCTTGGCGACCAGTGGAGCCAGCAGGAGTTCTCTGTCTGTCTGTCTGTCTGTCTGTCTGTCTGTCTGTCTGTCTGTCTGTCTGTCTGTCTGTCTGTCTGTCTGTCTGTCTGTCTGTCTGTCTGTCTGTCTGTCTGTCTGTCTGTCTGTCTGTCTGTCTGTCTGTCTGTCTGTCTGTCTGTCTGTCTGTCTGTCTGTCTGTCTGTCTGTCTGTCTGTCTGTCTGTCTGTCTGTCTGTCATCAGGGTGTTCTCGGGCCTATCTGTTGACTGATTGTTTTAGTCTTTCATCGCTGTTCTTCTTTTCATTGCCTTGATGTTCTGTTTCTGCTTTCCTAGAGTTTCTGGTGTTGTCTTAATGTTCTTCACACATTGTTCTAGAGTGATGTGAGTCTCTTGGTTGAGTAGCTGTTGCATTAGTTCAATCTTGCATTTTAGTATGTTGAACATATTGTAGTAGATATACAGTTTGTGAGCTGTATATGACCTCTGCCACTGGTTCAAGACATTCCCAACATGGATGGTAGTAGTTGACTTACCCTGTAGATCAGTGACCTATATCCCCCTTCAGCAGTCCCCCCTCAGCCTCTACCATAAGCTGCTGGTTCCTCAAGGTACCATCTGTCATCACTTTTAAAAAGGTGAAATTAAAGTGAGATTTCTGTTTTAATTCTGGAAAGTGTTTTAATGGAAATCCCTGAGAACTGTGAATGAAAATGATGTGTCAAATTGAGCTTTTGTGCTTACGGACTTTCTCTAGCTCTCTCTCTCTCTCTCTCTCTCTCGCTCTCTCTCGCTCTCTCTCTCTCTCTCTCTCGCTCTCTCTCTCTCTCACTCTCTCGTGCCTGTTTGTGTTGCTGATGCAGAATTTTATATATCATCATAATTTCACCAAATCCTAATTTTCTGAGCACAGTAGCAGTCATCGGAATTAATTATGCAGTTGAAGGAGAGAGAAAAAAAATGTAATTAGCTGATTTGGGCTAATCCCTTCCTCGTCTGAATGCAGGTGCTCTCTGTTTCTATCTTTCTGTTTATCAATTGCTATCTTTCCGTTCCTCTGTAGCTATCTATATTTTTCTGTTTCTCTGTAGCTACCTGTCACACCCTAATCTTGTTTACCTGTCCTTGTGCTTGTCTCCACCCCCCTCCAGGTGTTGCTCATCTTCCCCACTTATCCCCTGGGTATTTATACCTGTGTTTTCTGTCTGTCTGTGCCAGTTTCTCTTGTTTGTCAAGTCAACCAGCGGTTGTCCCTCAGCGCCTGTTTGCACAGTTGCGCTTTTTCCTCATCCTCCTGGTTTTGACCCTTGCCTGTCCTGACACTGAGCCCGCCTACCTGACCATTCTGCCTGCCCCTGACCTCGAGCCTGCCTGCCGCCCTGTACCGTTTTGGACTCTGCCCTGGATATGAACGCTCGCCTGTCCCCGACCTGCCTTTTGTCTATCCCTTTGATTGTAATCAATACCGGAGCTCAAACCATCTGCCTCCTGTGTCTGCATCTGGGTCTCGCCTCGTGTCATTACAGCGATCTATAACTTTCTGTTCCTCTGCAGCTCTCTATATCTCTCTGACAGACAGACATGTCGTAATCACACTCAATCATCAACACAATACCAAACAACACACACTCTATTTGTTAGCGGGGTTATGGCCCCTTTAGGCAACAGATTGCTGGACAGCCATATACAAATACACTAACTGTCATTGAACTGTACCTGAACCTATGCATTATACAGTGGCACTTTCAGGGTAAGTTATGCAAAATCTACTTCCTATTTTCAGTCAGTTAAGTGTGTAGGTTATTGTGGGGCAAACAGATGGAATCAGAGCTGTTATTGATATTCAGTCAGATGAGTTGTGGTAGAAGTCTTTAGGACAGGACCGCTCAGATCGCCGCAGCACTGTGCTGTTGGAGGATTCTAAGCAGAACCAGATGGAGTTCTATATATTTCATTTCCCTGGGGCCAGACTGAAACATGTTCTGATGCAGCACTACTGTCTCCTGGGATTCATATGAGCTGCCTTTGTGTTTCCAATTAAATGTCGAAAACAACTCATGATAGCCGTGAGGTTTGGTGCTCTGTGCAATTGTGTTTGCGTGTGTGTGTGTGTGTGTGTGTGTGTGTGTGTGTGTGTGTGTGTGTGTTACAGTTGAACAGTAGGAACACTGGGTTTATCATTCATGATATTTAGGCCCCACAAGCTGTACATTCACAATTGTTTACAGATCTCTGGAATTTAAAGGGCTGTGGCATCACACACGTCACTCCCACAACTTATAAACAATCGAGGGAAAAGAGAGAGAGAGAGAGAGAGAGAGAGAGAGAATCATAAGTGAGTGAGAGGTATAGAGAGAGGTGAACTGAAAAAAAGGTGAGAGAGAGAGAGAGAGAGAGAGAGGGAGGGAGAGAGAGAGGAGGGAGGGTAACATAGGGAGAGAGAGAGAGAGGCCTATACAGCACAATAAGAGAAAGGAGGATGGAGGGAGGAAAGTGGTAGCTGTATTGAGCCAGAGACAGTGTGTGGGTATGTGTGGGAGCTGAGCTCTGTGGCGTGCAGAGAGAGAGGATGGTCTCCTACAGCTCTATTGATTTTCTCTCTATCTCTGCTCCACAGCATCCCTCGCTTCTCTCTTCTTCTCTCTTCTGATTTGCCTCGGAAAGAGCGGTTCTCTAACAAAGACCTCAGCAGCCACCGGCCAACTCTGACCCTTCCCCATCATGTCCCTCCATTGGCTCTCCGCTGTGCCGCTGAAAGCAGCCCCCGCATGCAGACACTGACATTTGATTCTGCAGGAATTACTGAGGTCAGCCCCCTCCCCTCCTTTCACCTCCTCTTACCAGTGAATGTGTGTGTGTTTCTGATAATAACAGCATCCAGCATTGTCACTTAAGGTGTAATTATCCTACAGAGTGTACAAAACATTAGGAACACCTGCTCTTTCCATGACAGACTGACCAGGTAAATCCAGGTGAAAGCTATGATCCCTTATTGATGTCACTTGTTATATCCACTTCAGTCAGTATAGATGAAGGGGAGGAGACAGGTTAACTGGAATAATACAGTGTGGTCTTTCTCTTGCATTACAAAGATGAAAAAAATAAAAGATTACATTTTTCTTTGTATTATGTCTTACCAGATCTAATGTGTTTTATTCTTCATCATTAATTTCACATTTCCACAAACTTCAAAGTGCTTCCTTTCAAATGGTACCAAGAATATCCTTGCTTCAGGTCCTGAGCTACAGGCAGTTAGATTTGTGTATGTAATTTTAGACGGAAATTGAAAAGAAAGGGTCAGATCCTTAAGAGGCCTTTATTGAGTGCCTTTGAACGGGGTATGGTAGTAGGTGCCAGGCACAGTGGTCTGAATGTGTCAAGAACTGCAGCGCTGCTGGGTTTTTCACTCTCAACAGTTTTCCCGTGTGTATCAAGAATCGTCCACCACCCTAAGGACATCCAGCCAACTTGACACAACTGTGGGAAGCATAGGTCTCAACATGGGCCAGCATCCCTGGGCCAGCATCGTCCATGCCCTGACGAATTAAGGCTGTTCTGAGGGCAAAAGGGGTGCAACTCAATATTAGGAAGAAGGTGTTCTTAATGGGTTTTTTTTATACTCAGTGTATATTTACATTGCATTACAATACATTACATGCATTTACAATACCGGTATTCTTATTCCATTTCTATGGGGAGATCTGTGTTACCTTTTTAGCTGACCTCTGCATACGGGGGTCCCTTGTCTCCCTATCTGTTTCAACAGCCAATTAGAAAAGCACGTAGACTTAGGTGTTGGAATCAAAAGCAATTAGCGACACACCTTGGTTTAGCCATGGGTTAGGTCAGCTGCTGAGCCAGCGCCAGCAGATCTACACATAGCAACACAGCTAGACAGGTGGGCTTATCGTCACCACATCCCCGTTACCACAGTCCCGTCACCACAGCCCTGTTACCACAGCCCCGTTACCACATCCAAATGAATAATGAGAGGGGTCAAAAATCTATTATTATTTAGAAAAAATGTCATGACACACACATGCGCGCGCACAAACACACACACACGCACACATGCGCGCGCACACACGCACACGCACGCACACATACACACACACGCGCACACGCACGCACACATACACACACGCACACGCACACACACGCACGCACGCACACATACACACACACACACACACACATACACACACACGCACACGCACGCACACACACACACACACACACACACACACACACACACACACACACACACACACACACACACACACACACACACACACACACACACACAAAACCTCTCATTTTCCCTCCGTTTAAAGTACTGCATCTACCTTTAAAGAAAACTCAAGTTCACACAGATGTTAATTGCGGATGCTACCTAGAGCCATAGTTTAACATAATTGCTGGTAATAATGATATTCGATTAGTGAATCAATTGACTGTGGTGCTGCTGAGACTGGTGTGATTGATGCAGTGTTGAATAGGAACAGTGATAGCAATCCTCACTGGTATGACTATTCACATTAAGACTGGTTGGAAGATAGCCCAGGGATAGATTGGCTCAACTGGGAACAGTGGAAACTGGGATGGGAACCAAACTGGGCTGGGAACCAGTATGACAGCACGTTGTGTTTCCAGGGGATTTGAAAAGTAATGGAACTTCCAGAGGTGTTGTTGGTCATGGCTAGAAGGGATCCAGATTTTGTCAAATTAATGTCATATTTTGTGTTTTCGTAGCAGATTAGGAAATCTTACACAGCAGGTTAGGAGAATAAACGTAGCAGGTTAGGAGAATTAGGTTAAGGTTAGGAAAAGGGTTAGGGTTAGTGTTAGCTCAAATGTTTTAAAAAATAATTTTTGACGAAAGGTGGATCCCTTCTAGCCATTACTGTGTTGTTAATCAACTCCATCCAACTGAGCCCCTAACCTAACTCTATATGCGTCTCACACATCCACATCCATGAGTTTGATCTTTTGTACAATGCAATAGGGACTGAAAGCGGACTACTGGCCAAGGATTTCACGATGTGAACATGAAGGAAACATTATGACGATATAGGTAAAAGTGAGAACAGTTCCAGGGAGAATGTAAGGTGGATTTCAATGCCAAACTATTCTCAATGCTTTTGCGCTATTCACTATTTTACGTATGCACATCATTCAGAGTAAGGCGGTAAGGTAAAAAACATTTAACTGAAGTGGTCTATATAGTTCAATCCGTTGCTGTTTTGGGAACGGTGGAACATCTCTCTGGCACACACACACACACCCTCTCACTGTTATCTCTGTGCCTTAGGCATCATTTTAACAGCAGCAGATGTTTTTTATGTCAGTGAGGCGGGCATCGATCACAGCCCAACAATTGCCAATATCCAGTCCAGTCAGATAGCATCTCTCTCTCTGGAAAAAGAAGACAGAGTGTGTGTGTTTGTTTATGTGCGTGTGTTTGTTTATGTGCGTGTGTTTGTTTGTGTGCATGTGTTTGTTTGTGGGCGTGTGTATGTCCGTGCCTCTGTATATGCGTGCGCATTACATTGTGTGTCCTATAGAGGGCAGCATAGTGAGCAGGTGTATTGTTATAATGTGTACTAGAGGGTAATATAATGGATGGTTGTTTCCAGGTCACCTGCTCCTCGGGACTGCCCTGAGGGCCTCTCACAGGCACAGCATACTAATCCACCTGACAGCAACATGCTATTTATAAAACCACAAGACACAGTGCTGGATACAGTACGTGTGTGTGTGTGTGTGTGTGTGTGTGTGTGTGTGTGTGTGTGTGTGTGTGTGTGTGTGTGTGTGTGTGTGTGTGTGTGTGTGTGTGTGTGTGTGTTTGTTCGTGAAAGGTTGACATTTAAAAAAAATAATTTTGTCCTGTAGGCAGAGATGGGCCAGCTACAACATCAAAATTAGGGTTAAGGTGTGTGTGTGTGCAGTCCATCTTAGTTCTCATTTAAAATACCCCCTCCCCCTAACACAACAACAACACAATACAAACGTACAGCAGCGTTTGACCTGCCTTTAGAGTAGCTGACCTCTTTCTCTCTGTGTTACCATGATACTGAGCCTAAATACATGTGACATCTCGTCGGCTTATATAATCCTAACATTCTGCCATCATCAACATGAAGTTGTGTGTGTGCATGTGGGTGTACTTGATATTTTGTGTCTTACGTAGGAGCAGAAAGGTCTCGAAGTATAGTACATTCCCAGGTTGTGTACGTTCATAGGCTAAATAAATCAGATGGAAATTATATACTTTGACCCTTCAACTAATTTGAGCGTCCCTGCCCAATATCACCACAGGCACTCGTCTACATACCTGCTCTGAAAAGGAAGGCCAACCCCTTTTCATTCCAGAGTCAGAGCTGACGTAATGCTGTTTCATCCTTTCTTCTCCTCTCTTTTCTCTCTGTTTTGCCTCATGGTGCCAACTCAGTCTCTCAATAATTTGAGTTGACAGCCTCCTAACTCCATCCCTGCATGGCTTGGAGGGAGAGAGCGGAGGCAGCTGTCTCACACACACACACACACACACACACACACACACACACACACACACACACACACACACACACACATAGACACACACACACACACACATAGACACGCACGCACACACATCTAGAGCCAGAAAGCAAACAAATAAACAATCTAATGACTGGAACGATCGATCATGCTCATATTGCTTGAAAAACACACACCCAAACTAAAAATCTTTAGTTTACTCCTGATCCAAGAGACCAACCAGAATTAGCCGCAGCACAGAGAATTCCAAGAATCATTACAAGCTGTTTCTCTCTCTCTCTCTCTCTCTCTCGCTCTCGCTCTCTCGCTCTCTCCCTCCTGATCTTTCATCCTCCTCTACACTCAAATCTCAGAGTAACCATCAGTCAAACTATTCCGCTGTAATTATGCAAGGCCCAGATATTATTTTATGACTAAATTCGATGAAATGATTGTGATCAGCTGTAATTGGATGAAAAAAATCAGCAGGAGCCAGCCATCCCACAAATCTTTTTCATTATCTCTCTCTCTCTCTCTCTCGCGCTCTCTCTCTTGCTCTCTCTCTCTCTCTCTCTCTCTCTCTCTCTCTCTCTCTCTCTCCTTCCCTCCCATTCTATCACCTTTTCCTCCCTCCTTTTCTCCATCTTCTGTTTCTTCCTTCCCTCGCTAATCTCTCCTCCCTCCATCTCTTCACCCCTCTCTCTCTGGTCCCAGTGTTAGGTAAGTTCTGTAGCCTAATTGCTTTCTTCAGGGGGGGATTAGCATGAGCTGTCCTGAGTGGGCTGATCTAATGCATAAAGAACAGGAGGGACAGACAGGCAGAGGCAGCCAGAAGCCACAGTGAGGTCTGTCTGGAGATCCTTCATTAACTGCTAAATCACACTAAGTAAGTGATTTTTTAAAAGAATATGATGGCTGCATGTTGTCACTCTTGGGATGTATTCATCTGGTGCACCAGTCTTTTTTTCTCATTCTCTCCATCACCTTGATCCTGGGCTCACCTCCTCCAACTGACAAGCACTCTGCTTTCAACATGGTCAAAGAGAAATGATATTGACATCCTTGTTTAGCATCTTTCGTCTTCCTCGTCTCCCTCCTCCCTTTCCTCCTCCTCCAGAGAAACACGACGCAACAACCGAGATGGTTGATCTCAATGTCGTTAGCCCCTCTTGGTTCATTGCCGGGGTGTTTAGTTAAACCATCTTATCTAATGGGGTTTATTTCAGATTGAGGTCTGTAGCGTTGTTTTGGTTTAGAGGCATTCCTTGTGTGTACAGATGTCTGGTTGATGTGAGAGTTGACAACACTGGGCCATAGGGTCTGCTGCTGTGCTCCTGTTCGTTTTCAATAAAGCTGGAAACCTGGGGATCTGCTTGGCTGGATGGGGCTGAGGCTAGGAAGAGATGGCTGGTAAATAACATACAGTACATCCTGATTTTAGAGTTGAGGACAGGAGATGTGAAAACTGTAGTGTTTGAGAGATAAGCAGCACACCTGGTTAAAATGATATGCACATGTTCTGTCCGTGATATTGGAAATATCTATCTGATTGGATGTGCATAGCTTAATTGGCAGGCTCTCATTGGTTGTTGGCCAGGGTATTCAAGCGTGCTACCTTTGAGAGGGTGCAGATGGACTCAGCTTGGAACCGGCTATGTTGTATCCTCTATCATGTTGGACATAAACCGGCTTTGTGATGTTAATGCTTCATACTGTCGAGTTTCTCTTTGCAATAATTAAAAAGAACCCACTTCCTTTCACCGCGGATGCAACAGATTGGCGACAAGGTTTATGTCTGATGGGGAACAGAGCAAGCAAGAAAGTGCTAGCTCCGTCGAGACAGTCTGTGTAGAAAAGCTAGCACAGAGGACGGCGTTCGGCAAGGCTGAGGATTTTCACTTTGAGGAAAGTGAGGAACGTTTCTAAGCCTATTTGGGAAGGTTGGAACAGTATTTTGAAGCTAATGGGCTCAAGTACGAGGATGAGAAGTCAAAAGCCATTTTTCTGACGATTGTTGGCAGAAAGACTCATAATTTGTTAATGGACTTATGTGCGCCACAGAAACCAAGTGAAAAAAACGTTGACTGAGTTGGTAATGCTGTTGAGAAGTCCCTACGTACCGAGGACACATTTTATTGCTGAAAGATGCAAGTTTCATGCAAGGAGTCAACTCGAGGGAGAGTAAGTGCAAAGCTGAGAGACAGTTTACTGAACGTACCTCACACAAAAGACTTAACCTTAGCACTTGCTGTGGATATGGGATTTCTTTTGAAGTAATAAAGAAAAGTGCACAGCAGTTTTCGCAAAATACTTTTAAAGCAAATGCAGTCGAGAAGAATAGCGTTGCCAAGAACAGGTAAACCATGTTAGAGCGTCTGCTAAATGACTTAAATGTAATGTAAATGTAAGAGGGAAACATTTTGACTGTCGGGAGCGCAAGAAGAATGGACACATAGCCAGGGCATGCCACTCGCTTCAAGTGGGAAAGAATGACATGAAGCAAGTGTAATGGAACGAGAACCTGGATGCTACTGAGGGAGACGCCTCCTTACTGGGACTGCAGGAAGACGAGAGGCGCAATGACAATCAGCACCAGGGCAACGCACACCAGCGAGAGAGAGGACAAGGACGTCATTGCAACAGCGTTGCGTCGCACTCAAGCCCCAGAGTGATGAACATTGCATCTCACATGAGAGCCGGACATCTGGTGAAGGGACATCAGCCGTTTAACCACTGACTATGTGTTGGGTAACGTAAAAGGAACTGAACTATTTGCATTAGATACGGGTAAAGAGATGACTAAACCATACTATGTGTATGTAAGGGCAGAGGATGTGACACTCAAAATGGAAGCTGATACGGGTGCAGCAGTTTCTGTGATGTCAGAGAGGTTGAGCGTTGGGTAGCCTAGTGGTTAGAGCGTTGGACTAGTAACCGGAAGGTTGCAAGTTCAAATCCCCGAGCTGACAAGGTACAAATCTGTCGTTCTGCCCCTGAACAGGCAGTTAACCCACTGTTCCTAGGCCGTCATTGAAAATAAGAATTTGTTCTTAACTGACTTGCCTAGTTAAATAAAGGTAAAAAAAATAACCGCAGGTTCAAAAAGGCGAAAGCCCTGCAAACTCTGTGTTAAAAATATACAGTAATGAGTCGAAAAAGGGAAAATCTTAGTCAATGTCAAGTGTAATGGGAGCACTAAAACTTTAGACCTACTGGTGGTCAAGGTAAATGGTCTTGCCCTGCTGGGTAGAGACTGGATCAGTCAGTTGACGGTAAGATGGGCACGTGTACACAGAGTAACAGCTGTAGAGACAGTAGAGGGCTTATGTGAAAAATATTCCTCTGTGTTTCAGCCACAGCTGGCAATGCTAAAAGGTATCACAGCCAATATACATGTGATTAATGGGGCGGTACCTAAGTTCTGCAAGCCTCGCCCAGCGCCGTATGCACTTAAAGAAGCTGTTGAAAAACAGCTAGTCAAGTTGGTGTCAGAAGCGGTCCTTACTCCAGCTAACTACAGTGAATGGGCTGCTCCAATTGTGTGTTCCTGAAAACAGACAATACCATAAGAATATGTGGAGATTACAAGGTAACTATCAATCCGTGGCTGGAAGTAGATCAGTATCCGTTACCAAAAACGCAGGACTTGTTCACAAAGCTGACAGGGGGTGAGAAGTTCACAAAGCTGGATTTGTCACAGGCAACCCAGACAGTACAACTAGAGGAGAGCTCACCATGAACATGCATAAGGGGTTGTTTAAAGTCAACAGGCTTCCTTATGGTGTTGCCTGTGCTCCAGCTATTTTCCAGCAATTTTTCAGAAAATGATGGATCAGATCCTACAAGGTATATATGGAGTAATCTGCTATCTTGATGATATACTGATCACAGGGCGTGACACAGAAGAGCAAATGAGAAATCTTGAAGAAGTGATAAAAAGACTGAAAGTCTGCAATCGGAAGGTAAAAAGAGAAAACTGTTCCTTCTTCCACAACAGTGTAACCTATCTAGGTCATGTGATCGATGCAGATTCGATACACCCCATGAAACAGAAAACTGAAGCTATTGAGAAGGCTCCAATTCCTACAAGCACCACTGAACTCCTACACCAAATCCAGTGTGTGTAGAGTGTCATTTAGAGATGACTTGCCAATCACTGCTAAAGATATAGCACTTGAAAGATCCTGAATAGAAAATGGTTAGGCAGTATGTAATGTCAGGTTGGCCAAACCATGTACCAGACGAAGTCATTAAACTTTATGTCAAAAGAAGGTTTGAACTTACCATTCAGGATTTCTGTATTCTTTGGGGTTACAGGTGGTGAATACACAAAGCCTGCAAAGCAATCTAATGGCAGAACTACAGTGCATGGGAGTCATTGGGGTATAGTTAAGATGCACGTGTCGATTATGGCAGAATTTACTTAGACTTTGTAGAAGACCACAACCAAATATTTTTGGTTGTTATGGATGCTTATGCCAGATGGCCAGAAATTGTTAACATGCAGTGTACTACTTCAGCTAAAACTGTTGAGGTACTCAGAAATCTGTTTGCTTCCTATGGTCTGCCCCAGGAAGTAGTCACAGATAATAGCCCACAATTAACTTCCTGTGAAATGAAAATGTTCTTAAAACCTTTTAAGGATCCGTCCCTTTTTTCATTTTCATTTTCGCCTAAAATGACGTACCCAAATCTAACTGACTGTAGCTCAGGACATGAAGCAAGGATATGCATATTCTTGATACCATTTGAAAGGAAACACTTTGAAGTTTGTGGAAATGTTAAATTAATGTAGGAGAATATAACACATTAGATCTGGTAAAAGATAATACAAAGAAAAAAACATAGTATTTTTTTGTTTTTTTGTACCATCATCTTTAAAATGCAAGAGAAAGGCGATAGTGTATTATGCCAACCCAGGCGCAATTTAGATTTTGGCCACTAGATGGAAGCAGCGTATGTGCAAAATGTTGCATCAAAAGTGCCCAAATGTGCCTAATTGGTTTATTAATACATTTTCAAGTTCATGACAGTGCACTCTCCTCAAACAATAGCATGGTATTCTTTCACTGTAATAGCTACTGTAAATTGGACAGTGCAGTTAGATTAACAAGAATTGAACCTTTCTGCTAATATCAGGTATGTCTATGTCCTGGGAAATGTTCTTGTTACTTTCAACCTCTTGCTAATCACATTAGCCTATGTTAGCTCAACCGTCCCACTGATCCTGTAGAGGTTCAAATTGAACCGTTTCATGCATACCACGTCACCTGCATGTCACTCAGCTTCAAATGGGTTAGCTGAACGGCTAGTGCTAAATCTTAAGAAGCTGCTAGCTATGAACAGAACAGTAGGTGGTATAACGTTACAGCATTGTGTTGCTAACTTCTTATATGACTTCCGCAGCACACCACATACTGGTACACACAAAAAGCCAGCAGAGCTGTTTTTATGGAGACAGGTTTGTACACGACTGTCCGTGGTCAAACCAGAGTTCTCACCGAGGGAACAGACTGAGGGTTCACGAGTCAACAGTGACAAACCACAGAAGGTCAGATCCTTCTCTGTTGATCAAGAGGTCTTGGTAAAGAAGTACACGGGGAGGAGAAACATGGTTGAATGGTGTGATAACTAAGGTCCTGGATCCTGTCACATAGTGGGGAGAACAAGTATTTGATACACTGCCGATTTTGCAGATTTTCCTACTTACAAAGCATGTAGAGGTCTGTCATTTTTTATCATAGGTACACTTCAACTGTGAGAGACGGAATCTAAAACCAAAATCCAGAAAATAACATTGTATGATTTTTAAGTAATTAATTTGCATTTTATTGCATGACATAAGTATTTGATCACCTACCAACCAGTAAGAATTCCGGCTCTCACAGACCTGTTAGTTTTTCTTTAAGAAGCCCTCCTGTTCTCCACTCATTACCTGTATTAACTGCACCTGTTTGAACTCGTTACCTGTATAAAAGACACCTGTCCACACACTCAATCAAACAGACTCCAACCTCTCCACAATGGCCAAGACCAGAGAGCTGTGTAAGGACATCAGGGATAAAATTGTAGACCTGCACAAGGCTGTGATGGGCTACAGGACAATAGACAAGCAGCTTGGTGAGAAGGCAACAACTGTTGGCGCAATTATTAGAAAATGGAAGAAGTTCAAGATGACGGTCAATCACCCTCGGTCTGGGGCTCCATGCAAGATCTCCCCTCGTGGGGCATCAATGATCATGAGGAAGGTGAGGGATCAGCCCAGAACTACACGGCAGGACCTGGTCAATGACCTGAAGAGAGCTGGGTCCACAGTCTCAAAGAAAACCATTAGTAACACACTACGCCGTCATGGATTAAAATCCTGCAGCGTACGCAAGGTCACCCTGCTCAAGCCAGCGCATGTCCAGGCCCATCTGAAGTTTGCCAATGACCATCTGGATGATCCAGAGGAGGAGTGGGAGAAGGTCATGTGGTCTGATGAGACAAAAATAGAGCTTTTTGGTCTAAACTCCACTCGCCGTGTTTGGAGGAAGAAGAAGGATGAGTAAACCCCAAGAACACCATCTCAACTGTGTAGCATGGAAGTGGAAACATCATTCTTTGGGGATGCTTTTCTGCAAAGGGGACAGGACGACTGCACCGTATTGAGGGGAGGATGGATGGGGCCATGTATCGCAAGATCTTGGCCAACAACCCCCTTCCCTCAGTAAGAGCATTGAAGATGGGTCGTGGCTGGGTCTTCCAGCATGACAACGACCCGAAACATACAGCCAGGGCAACTAAGGAGTGGCTCCGTAAGAAGCATCTCAAGGTCCTGTGATTTTCTGGATTTTTCTTTTAGAATCCGTCTCTCATCGTTGAAGTGTACCTATGATAAAAATTACAGACCTCTACATGCTTTGTAATTAGAAAAACCTGCAAAATCGGCAGTGTATCAAATACTTGTTCTCCCCACTATACATGGTTAATGTTGAGGGTAACTGTGTGAAAAGACATGTAAATCAAAAGTTGAACATCATGCCAAGGAGACAAGGTGAAGCACTTGCACAGGAAGATGGTTCTCTTTATGTAGGAGGATCTTGGGGCTATGATGTTGATGACATTGAGCTGGACAAGGCAAAACATGTGTCTCAGAGCACAGCTGCTGAAGCAGTTGAGATGCCTCCACCAAAGCCTCAGAATGTTGTTCTGAGACCCCGCCCTGTCCGTAACAAACACCCACAAAATACTGCTTTGAAGGAAAATACATATTTAAACAAAGAAATGTGTAACAACTTGTTTTATTATTTATTATTATTATTATTATTTAAATGTTTTTACTTTATTTAACTAGGCAAGTCAGTTAAGAACATTTACAATGACAGCCTACCAAAAGGCAAAAGGACTCCTGCAGGGATGGGGGCTGTGTCACGTTCTGACCATAGTTCTTTTGTGTTTTCTTTGTTTTAGTGTTGGTCAGGACGTGAGCTGAGTGGGCATTCTATGTTGTATTTCTAGTTTGTCTATTTCTATGTTTGGCCAGATATGGTTCTCAATCAGAGGCAGGTGTTAGTCATTGTCTCTGATTGGGAACCATATTTAGGTAGCCTGTTTTGTGTTGGGTTTTGTGGGTGGTTGTTTCCGTGTCTATGTTTTTCACCACACGGTACTGTTTCGGTTTTTCATTTTTTTCATGTTTAATGTTTTTGTATTCATAGTGTTCAGTTTATGCTTTTTAAATAAACAACCATGGACACTTATCACGCTGCGCATTGGTCCTCTGATCCTTCTCGCCTCTCCTCCTCAGGCGAAGAGGAGGAGGAAAACAATTACAGGCTGTGATTAAAAATAAGATAAATACATTTAAAATATAGGACAAAACAACACATCACGACAAGAGAGACACCACAACACTACATAAAGAGAGACCTAAGACAACAACATAGCATGGCAGCAATATATGACAACACAGCATGGTAGCAACATAACATGGCAGCAGCACAACATGGTAGCAGCACAAAACATTGTACAAACATGATTAGGCACAGACAACAGCACAAAGGGCAAGAAGGTAGAGACAACAATACATCATGCGAATCAGCCACAACTGGCAGTAAGAGTGTCCATGATTGAGTCTTTGAATGAAGAAATTGAGATAAAACTGTCCAGTTTGTGTCACGCCCTGACCTTAGAGAGCCTTTTTATGTCTCTATTTGGTTTGGTCAGGGTGTAATTTGGGTGGGCATTCTATGTTCTTTATTTCTATGTGTTGTGTTTCTATGTTTTGGCCGGGTATGGATCTCAATCAGGGACAGCTGTCTATCGTTGTCTCTGATTGGGAATCATACTTAGGCAGCGTGTTTTGCCACCTTAGTTGTGGGATGTTGTTTTTTGTTAGCTCTGGGTAGCCTACAGGACGTGACGTTAGTTGTGCTTTTGTTATTTTGTTTGGTGTTCTGAGAAATAAACAGTCATGAACACGTACCACTCTGTGCCTTGGTCCACTTCTTCCGACGGGAGTTACAGTTTGAGTGTTTGTTGCAGCTCGTTCCAGTCGCTAGCTGCAGCGAACAGAAAAGACAAGCCAGGGATGTGTGTGCTTTGCAGTCCTTTAACAGAATGTGACTGGCAGAATGGGTGTTGCATGTGGAGGATGAGGGTTGCAGTAGATATCTCAGATAGGAGAGAGTGAGAGAGTTTTATAAATAAGCATCCACCAGTCGGTCTTGTGACAGGTATACAGAGATGACCAGTTTACAGGAGAGTATAGCGTGCAGTGATGTGTCCTACCCAGAGCATGGCAAATCTGATGGCCGAATGGTAAAGATCATCTAGTCGCTCGAGAGCACCCATACCTGCTGATCTATAAATTATGTTTCTGTAATCTAGCATGGGTAGGATGGTCATCTGAATCAGGGTTAGTTTGGCAGCTATGGTGAAAGAGGAGTGATTACGATAGAGGAAACCAAGTCTAGACTTAACTTTAGCCGGCAGCTTCGATATGTGCTGAGAGAAGGACAATGAACCGTCTAGCCATACTCCTTAGTACCTGTATGAGGTGACTACCTCAAGCTCTAAACCCTCAGAGGTAGTAATCACACCGGTGGGGAGAGTGTCACGACTTCCGCCGAAGTCCGTCCCTCTCCTAGTTCGGGCGGTGTTCGGTGGTCGACGTCACCGGCCTTCTAGCCATCGCCGATCCACCTTTCATTTTCCGTTGGTTTTGTCTAGTCTTCCCTCATACCTGGTTTCAATTCTATCAATTACATGTTGTGTATTTTAACCCTGTGTTACCCCCATGTCCTTGTCCGGAATTGTTTTCTTGTAGTGCTTGTGTACGTTATGCTGGTGGATACCAGGTTTTGTTTGACCCATTCATTTATTGTTCTGTTTACGGTGTATTTTATGTTTATTAAACGACACCGTTGTAAATCAGTTTTCGTTTTCCTGCGCCTGACTTCTCTGCCGCCAATACGCACACCGTTACAGAGAGAGGCACTCTTCTTACCAAACCACATGACCTTTGTTTTGGAGGTTTTCAGAACAAGGTTAAGGGTAGAGAAAACCTGTTGGACACTAAGAAAGCTTTGTTGTAGGGTGTTTAACACAAAATCCCGGGAGGTGCAAGCTGAGTATAGGACTGTATCCTCTTCATATAAATGGATGAGAGCGCTTCCTACTGCCTGAGCTATTTGTTGATGTAAAATGAGAAGAGCGTGGGGCCTAAGATTGAGCCTTGGGGTACACCCTTGGTGACAGGCAGTGGCTGAGACAGCAGATGTCCTGACATTATACACTGCACTCGTTGAGAGAGATAGTTAGCAAACCATGCCAACGACCCCTCAAAGATACCAATACTCCTTAGCCAGACCACAAGAATTGAATGGTCTACCATATCAAAAGCTTTGGCCAAGTCAATAAAAATAGCAGCACAACATTGCTTAGAATCAAGAGCAATGGTCACATCACTGAAGACCTTTAACTTCTTTACGCTACCAATCCCTGTAGCGGGATAATTTTCGTCTGCAACCGCTGAATAGCATAGCGCAGTCAAATAATATTACTAGAAAATATTAATATTCATGAAATCACAAGTGTAAGATTTTGAAACACAGCGTAGCCTTTTGCGTAGCCACCTTGCCGTCTCAGATTTTGAAATTATGCTTTACAGCGAAAGCAATCCAAGCGTTTGTGTAAGTTTATCGATAGCCAAGCATAGCATTATGTACACTTAGCATCAGGAAGCTTGGTCACGAAAATCAGAAAAGCAATCAAATTAACCGTTTACCTTTGATGATCTTCGGATGTTTTCACTCACAAGACTCCGAGTTACACAGCAAATGTTCCTTTTGTTCCACAAAGATGATTTTTTATATCCAAAATACAAAATACCGTTCTGTTGCGCGAGCAAAACTCATGTGACCACTTGACGCGATGTTATCGTTCTGGCTCATCTTTCAAAATAAAAGCTTGAAACTATGTCTGAAGACTGTTGACACCTTGAGGAAGCGATAGGAAAAGGAATCTGGTTCATATCCCTTTAAATCCAGGAAAGGGAGGCTATGGAACATGGAGTTCTCGAAATAGAAGCCACATCCTGTTTTGATTTTCCTCAGGGTTTCGCCTGCAATATCAGTTCTATTATACTCACAGACAATATTTTGACAGTTTTGAAAGCTTTAGAGTGTTTTCTATCCAATACTAATAATAATATGCATATATTATCAACTGAGACTGAGGAGCTGGCCGTTTACAATGGGCACCTTTTCATCCAAGCTACTCAATACTGCCCCTGCAGCCATAAAAAGTTAAAGTAACTAACTTTGTCCTTCCGCATCGCCTGAGTGCGCTTATTTCTCATTTGCCTGAACGAAAGCCAGTCAGCCTTTCGCCAAATGAAATTCTTGATGTGGAGTAACTCTGCAAGATCACGGTCGAACCAGGGGTTGAACCTGTTTTCAATGATCATTTTCTTTATGGAGGGATTGTTTGTTAACAACACTGTACCTACACTATACCACCACTATACCTACATTATATCTACATTATACCTACACTATACCACCACTATACCTACATTATATCTACATTATACCTACACTATACCTACACTGTTCCTAAACTGTACATACACTGTACCTACACTATACCACCACTATACCTACATTATATCTACATTATACCTACACTATACCTACACTGTTCCTACACTATACCACCACTATACCTACATTATATCTACATTATACCTACACTATACCTACACTGTTCCTACACTGTACCTACACTATACCACCACTATACCTACATTATATCTACATTATACCTACACTATACCTACACTGTTCCTACACTGTACCTACACTATACCACCACTATACCTACATTATATCTACATTATACCTACACTATACCTACACTGTTCCTACACTGTACATACACTGTACCTACACTATACATACATTATACCTACATTATACATACACTATACCTACATTATACCTGAATTATACCTACACTATACCTACATGATACCTACACTATATCTACACTATACCACCACTATACCTACATTATATCTACATTATTATATCTACATTACACTATACCACCACTATACCTACATTATATCTACATTATACCTACACTATACCTACACTGTTCCTACACTGTACCTACACTATACCACCACTATACCTACATTATATCTACATTATACCTACACTATACCTACACTGTTCCTACACTGTACATACACTGTACCTACACTATACCACCACTATACCTACATTATATCTACATTATACCTACACTATACCTACACTGTTCCTACACTGTACATACACTGTACCTACACTATACCACCACTATACCTACATTATATCTACATTATACCTACACTATACCTACACTGTTCCTACACTGTACATACACTGTACCTACACTATACCACCACTATACCTACATTATATCTACATTATACCTACACTATACCTACACTGTTCCTACACTGTACATACACTGTACCTACACTATACCACCACTATACCTACATTATATCTACATTATACCTACACTATACCTACACTGTTCCTACACTGTACATACACTGTACCTACACTATACATACATTATACCTACATTATACCTACATTATACATACACTATACCTACATTATACCTGAATTATACCTACACTATACCTACATTATACCTACACTGTACCTACACTATACCACCACTATACCTACATTATATCTACATTATACCTACACTATACCTACACTGTTCCTACACTGTACATACACTGTACCTACACTATACATACATTATACCTACATTATACCTACATTATACATACACTATACCTACATTATACCTGAATTATACCTACACTATACCTACATGATACCTACACTATATCTACATTATACCTACACTGTACCTACACTATACCACCACTATACCTACATTATATCTACATTATACCTACACTATACCTACACTGTTCCTACACTGTACATACACTGTACCTACACTATACATACATTATACCTACATTATACCTACACTGTTCCTACACTGTACATACACTGTACCTACACTATACATACATTATACCTACATTATACATACACTATACCTACATTATATCTACATTATACCTACACTATACCTACACTGTTCCTACACTGTACATACACTGTACCTACACTATACATACATTATACCTACATTATACCTACATTATACATACACTATACCTACATTATACCTGAATTATACCTACACTATACCTACATGATACCTACACTATATCTACATTATACCTACACTGTACCTACACTATACCACCACTATACCTACATTATATCTACATTATACCTACACTATACCTACACTGTTCCTACACTGTACATACACTGTACCTACACTATACATACATTATACCTACATTATACCTACATTATACATACACTATACCTACATTATACCTGAATTATACCTACACTATACCTACATGATACCTACACTATATCTACATTATACATACACTATACATACATTATACCTACATTATACATACATTATACATACACTATACCTACATTATATCTACATTATACCTACACTGTACCTACACTATACCACCACTATACCTACATTATATCTACATTATACCTACACTATACCTACACTGTTCCTACACTGTACATACACTGTACCTACACTATACATACATTATACCTACATTATACCTACATTATACATACACTATACCTACATTATACCTGAATTATACCTACACTATACCTACATGATACCTACACTATATCTACATTATACCTACACTGTACCTACACTATACCTACACTATATCTACACTGTTCCTACACTGTACATACACTGTACCTACACTACACATACATTATACCTACATTATACCTATACTATACCTACATTATACCTGAATTATACCTACACTATATCTACGTTATACCTACATTATACCTACACTAAACCTACACTATTCATACACTATACCTACAATATACCTACATTGTACCTACACTGTACCTACACTGTACCTACATTATACCTACATTATACCTACATTATACCTACACTATACCTACACTATACCTACACTATACCTATGACTAAACCTACACTATTCATACACTATACCTACACTATACCTATGACTATAGCTACACTATACCTACATTATACCTACACTATACCTACATTATACCTACATTATACCTATGAATATACCTACACTATACCTACATTATACCTACACTATACCTACATTATATCTACACTATACCTACACTGTATCTACACTATTCATCTACACCTTCATCTACAAGTCCATGCTAGGTAAAGCTCCGCCTTATCTCAGTTCACTGGTCACGATGGCAACACCCATCCGTAGCACACGCTCCAGCAGGTGTATCTCACTGATCATCCCTAAAGCCAACACCTCATTTGGCCGCCTCTCGTTCCAGTACTCTGCTGCCTGTGACTGGAATGAACTGCAAAAATCGCTGAAGTTGGAGACTTTTATCTCCCTCACCAACTTCAAACATCAGCTATCCGAGCAGCTAACCGATCGCTGCAGCTGTACATAGTCTATTGGTAAATAGCCCACCCATTTTCACCTACCTCATCCCCATACTGTTTTTATACTGTTTTTTTATTTTATTTATTTATTTACCTTTCTGCTCTTTTGCACACCAATATCTCTACCTGTACATGACCATCTGATCATTTATCACCCCAGTGTTAATCTGCAAAATTGTATTATTCGCCTACCTCATGCCTTTTGCACACATTGTATATAGACTGCCCATTTTTTTTTTTTCTACTGTGTTATTGACTTGTTAATTGCTTACTCCATGTGTAACTCTGTGTTGTCTGTTCACACTGCTATGCTTTATCTTGGCCAGGTCGCAGTTGCAAATGAGAACTTGTTCTCAACTAGCCTACCTGGTTAAATAAAGGTGAAATAAAATAAAATAAATAAATAAAACTATACCTACACTATACCTACATTATACCTACACTATACCTACATTATACCTACACTATACCTACATTATATCTGCACTATACATGCAGTATACCTACATTGTACCTACACTATATCTACACTATACCTACACTATACCTACATTATACCTACACTATACCTACATTATACCTACATTATACCTACACTGTACCTACACTATACCTACACTATACCTACACTATACCTACATTATACCTACACTATACCTACATTATACCTACATTATACCTGCACTATACATGCAGTATACCTACATTGTACCTACACTGTACCTACACTATACCTACACTATACCTACATTATACCTACACTATACCTACATTAAAACTACACTATACCTACATTATACCTGCACTATACATGCAGTATACCTACATTATACCTACATTATACCTACACTGTACCTACACTATACCTACACTATACCTACACTATACCTACATTATACCTACACTATACCTACATTATACCTGAATTATACCTACACTATACCTACATTATACCTACACTATACCTACACTGTACCTACACTGTACCTACATTGTACCTACACTGTACATACACTGTACCTACATTATACCTGCATTATACCTACACTATACCTACATTATACCTGCACTATACATGCAGTATACCTACATTATACCTACACTATACCTACATTATACCTGCACTATACATGCAGTATACCTACATTGTACCTACACTGTACCTACACTATACCTACATTATACCTACATTATACCTACACTATACCTACACTGTACCTACACTATACCTACACTGTACCTACACTATACCTACATTATACCTACATTATACCTACACTGTACCTACATTATACCTGAATTATACCTACACTATACCTACATTATACCTACACTATACCTACACTGTACCTACACTGTACCTACATTGTACCTACACTGTACATACACTATACCTACATTATACCTACATTATACCTGAATTATACCTACACTACACCTACACTATACCTACATTATACATACACTACACCTACACTATACCTACACTATATTCTCATTATACCTACACTATACCTACATTATATCTACATTATACCTACACTATACCTACATTATACCTACACTACACCTACACTATACCTACATTATACCTACACTATATCTACGTTATACCTACACTATACCTACACTGTATCTACACTATACCTACACTATATCTACATTATACCTACACTATACCTACACTATACCTACATTATACCTACACTATATCTACATTATACCTACACTATACCTACACTATACCTACATTATACCTACACTATATCTACATTATACCTACACTATACCTACACCGTATCTACACTATACCTACACTATATCTACATTATACCTACACTATACCTACACTATATCTACATTATACCTATACTATACGTACACTGTACCTATGCTGTACCTAAACTTTTCCTACACTATACCTACACTATACCTATGCTGTACCTAAAGTATACCTACACTATACCTACACTATACCTACACTATACCTACACTGTACCTACACTCTACCTACATTGTACCTACACTGTACATACACTATACCTACATTATACCTACATTATACCTGAATTATACCTACACTACACCTACACTATACCTACATTATACATACACTATACCTACACTATATTCTCATTATACCTACACTATACCTACATTATATCTACATTATACCTACACTATACCTACATTATACCTACACTACACCTACACTATACCTACATTATACCTACACTATATCTACGTTATACCTACACTATACCTACACTGTATCTACACTATACCTACACTATATCTACATTATACCTACACTATACCTACACTATACCTACATTATACCTACACTATATCTACATTATACCTACACTATACCTACACTATACCTACATTATACCTACACTATATCTACATTATACCTACACCGTATCTACACTAAACCTACACTATATCTACATTATACCTACACTATACCTACACTATATCTACATTATACCTATACTATACGTACACTGTACCTATGCTGTACCTAAACTTTACCTACACTATACCTACACTATACCTATGCTGTACCTAAAGTATACCTACACTATACCTACACTATACCTACACTGTACATACATTATGTAGCTGTCTTAGATGTCACTCCCTTCTGGAACATTCCCCAATTGTACAGCTTGAAAATTCAACTGGCTCATTAAGGGGGTAAGGCTGATCACAAAAGGACTAGTTTTAAGGGTGTGGCTGACCAGTAAATGAATTGGTCCATTTTACACATCTACAGAAACGTCTTCATGTACAGTCACAGAGGCACTGAATCCGAGAGGACAGTGTACTGTTGTGTCCGTGTGTGGCTGGCAGTGTGTCTCTGTGTGGCTGGCTTTGTATCTGTGTGTGGCTGGCTGTGCGTCTGTGTGTGTGTGTTTGGTAAGCTAGTTGTAATTACATACGGGCCTGACATTGATTAATATTGTTGATGAGCGCTGGCAGCAGGGGTGAAGACACAGAGACAATGAGAGGAAGAGCTGTCAGACAGAAGCCCAGGTAACATCCTTCATCCCCCCTCGCTCCTCTCCTCCTCTCCTCTCCTCGCCCCCTGACCCATCCTTTAGAGTACTATAGTGTTGGTAACACAGTTTGACATGGCCCAGCAGTTTATTGTTGATTACATCTCACTGATTGGGTCTATTATAGGGGGTGCGAAAGAAGCTATATGGCTGAGTCATTTCATGTGCGTTTGAGCCAAGAGAATATGGCTGTCAATTCAATTCAATTGAAAGGGCTTTATTGTCATGGGACCCATATGTTTACGTTGCCAAAGCAAGTGAAATGGATAATAAACAAAAGTGAAATAAACAATAAAATATTAACAGTAAACATTACACAAGTTCCAATGGAATAGATACATTTCAAATGTCATATTATGTCTATATACAGTGTTGTAACGATGTGCAAATAGTTAAAACACAAAAGGGAAAATAAATAAACATAATTATGGGTTGTATTTAGAATGGGGTTTTTTCTTCACTGATTGCCCTTTTCTTGTGGCAACAGGTCACAAATGTTGCTGCTGCGATGGCACACTAAGGCTGGATTCAATTACACCTGTAGAGGCAACTTGTGTTTTATTGTTACTTATCTACTTGCACCACTTGGTCACTTTATTTCAGTAGGTTCTGTGTGGTATAGCTTGGTTGAGTTCAGACATGTTTGGTTGAACTTGTTGCATTCAGAAAATAACAATCAGAAGTGAATTGATAGAAATATACAATTATGAGTGTGTTATTACTAGATGATGAGGGATAATATCGTTATCAGTAATATTCATTCATTATTCATTCATAATAAGTAAGGAATTATAGAGATTTTATTGAATGTAAATCTTTTTAATGATGCATGGAAAACCTCCCCTTTCTATATCGGAGGGATTTCAGCGTGCATGCACTATTGTGTGGTGCTTCTCCTGTGTGTGTGTGTGTGTGTGTGTGTGTGTGTGTGTGTGTGTGTGTGTGTGTGTGTGTGTGTGTGTGTGTGTGGTGTGTGTGCTTCTATGCGTCTGTGTGTCTGGTGGTCTTATCTCATAATTAAGTGGCATTTAACAGACTGTTCTTAAACTCTGATTTCTCCACGGGCTGCAGAAGAGAGAGGCTTACATTATATAATCAGTTAAAGTGTCAGAGGATATTAATGTTGTGTGTTCTCGTTAATACAATTTCTTTATTATATTTCAAATTTCATTAAAAGGCAATATTGGCGGCAGAATAATTAAGCAAATATTGGCCCAAAGATCGAGGAACCAGGCGTTTATGACACCCAATAAAAACATTATTAGGAAGGAATGATTCTGGCTGAACGAAGATAAATGTGCAAGAGAGACTAGGTGATATCTGCTCTCATCTCTGACGACAGGGTCAACGATAGAGGGACGAGAGGAGTAGAGAAGAGGAGAGGAGAAAATCACAGTGTATAGAAAGATCAGGAGACGGAGAGATTAGGAATGACAAACAAATGAGAGAATAACAGTGATGAAGAGGTCAAAGGAGGAAACGATGATTGACAGAAGAGAGAAGGGTCAAGAAGAGAAGATGGATAGAGAAATGGGTTTGAGGAGGAAGAGAGGAGTGGATGGAAAGAGAAATGGGTTTGAGGAGGAAGAGAGGAGTGGATGGAAAGAGAAATGGGTTTGAGGAGGAAGAGAGGAGTGGATGGAAAAAGAAATGGGTTTGAGGAAGAGAGGAGTGGATGGAAAGAGAAATGGGTTTGAGGAGGAAGAGAGGAGTGGATGGAAAGAGAAATGTGTTTGAGGAAGAGAGGAGTGGATGGAAAGAGAGATGGGTTTGAGGGAGGGAGGAGGAGTGGATGGAAAGAGAAATGGGTTTGAGGAGGAAGAGAGGAGTGGATGGAAAGAGAAATGGGTTTGAGGAAGAGAGGAGTGGATGGAAAGAGAAATGGGTTTGAGGGAGGGAGGAGGAAGAGAGGAGTGGATGGATAGAGAAATGGGTTTGAGGGAGGGAGGAGGAAGAGAGGAGTGGATGGAAAGAGAAATGGGTTTGAAGAGGAAGAGAGGAGTGGATGGAAACAGAAATGGGTTTGAGGAGGAAGAGAGGAGTGGATGGAAAGAGAAATGGGTTTGAGGAAGAGAGGAGTGGATGGAAAGAGAAATGGGTTTGAGGAGGAAGAGAGGAGTGGATGGAAGGAGAAATGGGTTTGAGGAAGAGAGGAGTGGATGGAAAGAGAAATGGGTTTGAGGAGGAAGAGAGGAGTGGATGGAAAGAGAAATGGGTTTGAAGAGGAAGAGAGGAGTGGATGGAAAGAGAAATGGGTTTGAGGAGGAAGAGAGGAGTGGATGGAAAGAGAAATGGGTTTGAGGAGGAAGAGAGGAGTGGATGGAAAGAGGAATGGGTTTGAGGAGGAAGAGAGGAGTGGATGGATAGAGAAATGGGTTTGAAGAGGAAGAGAGGAGTGGATGGAAAGAGAAATGGGTTTGAGGAGGAAGAGGAGTGGATGGAAAGAGAAATGGGTTTGAGGAGGAAGAGAGGAGTGGATGGAAAGAGAAATGGGTTTGAGGAGGAAGAGAGGAGTGGATGGAAAGAGAAATGGGTTTGAGGAGGAAGAGAGGAGTGGATGGAAAGAGAAATGGGTTTGAGGGAGGGAGGAGGAAGAGAGGAGTGGATGGAAAGAGAAATGGGTTTGAAGAGGAAGAGAGGAATGGATGGAAAGAGAAATGGGTTTGAGGAGGAAGAGAGGAGTGGATGGAAAGAGAAATGGGTTTGAGGAGGAAGAGAGGAGTGGATGGAAAGAGAAATGGGTTTGAAGAGGAAGAGAGGAGTGGATGGAAAGAGAAATGGGTTTGAGGAGGAAGAGAGGAGTGGATGGAAAGAGAAATGGGTTTGAGGAGGAAGAGAGGAGTGGATGGAAAGAGCAATGGGTTTGAGGAGGAAGAGAGGAGTGGATGGATAGAGAAATGGGTTTGAAGAGGAAGAGAGGAGTGGATGGAAAGAGAAATGGGTTTGAGGAGGAAGAGAGGAGTGGATGGAAAGAGAAATGGGTTTGAGGAGGAAGAGAGGAGTGGATGGAAAGAGAAATGGGTTTGAGGAGGAAGAGAGGAGTGGATGGAAAGAGAAATGGGTTTGAGGAGGAAGAGAGGAGTGGATGGAAGGAGAAATGGGTTTGAGGAAGAGAGGAGTGGATGGAAAGAGAAATGGGTTTGAGGAGGAAGAGAGGAGTGGATGGAAAGAGAAATGGGTTTGAAGAGGAAGAGAGGAGTGGATGGAAAGAGAAATGGGTTTGAGGAGGAAGAGAGGAGTGGATGGAAAGAGAAATGGGTTTGAAGAGGAAGAGAGGAGTGGATGGAAAGAGAAATGGGTTTGAGGAGGAAGAGAGGAGTGGATGGAAAGAGAAATGGGTTTGAGGAGGAAGAGAGGAGTGGATGGAAAGAGCAATGGGTTTTGGATGGATAGAGAAATGGGTTTGAAGAGGAAGAGAGGAGTGGATGGAAAGAGAAATGGGTTTGAGGAGGAAGAGAGGAGTGGATGGAAAGAGAAATGGGTTTGAGGAGGAAGAGAGGAGTGGATGGAAAGAGAAATGGGTTTGAGGAGGAAGAGAGGAGTGGATGGAAAGAGAAATGGGTTTGAGGAGGAAGAGAGGAGTGGATGGAAAGAGAAATGGGTTTGAGGAGGAAGAGAGGAGTGGATGGAAAGAGAAATGGGTTTGAGGAGGAAGAGAGGAGTGGATGGAAAGAGAAATGGGTTTGAGGGAGGGAGGAGGAAGAGAGGAGTGGATGGAAAGAACATGGAGGATGTTAGAAGAAGCATGAAAGAGTTGAGGAAGGGATAGAGAGAGGTGGAGGTGTGAGAACAGAGAAGAAGGGGGGACACCGATGTTGGAGAGATGAAGGAAAGATTAAGGGATAGACAGATCAGAGGAAGAAGAGGTGTGGGAGATGGAATAATGATTAATGATGAGAGAAAAAATGAGAGAATGCGAGAACAACAATATTGATGTTGGGTAAATGAAGAGGTGGAGGTGTAGCAATGACAGAGGGATGGCGAAGAGAGAAAAAATCAGGAGAGAGATAGTAGCCTATGCTGTGATTTGGAGTCCCGTAGGGTGGCGCACAATTGACCCAGCGTCGTCCGGGTTAGGGTTTGGCCAGGCTAGGCCATCTTTGTAAATAAGAATTTGTTCTTAACTGACTTGCCTAGTTAATTAAAGGTTAAATGTACAACAACAAAAAATATGGGATCAGACACTAAGTAAAGTCTGAAGGATTTAGAAAGGGAAATATCTAGGGTTTCATTTTCTCCTGACCCGTACAAGATTTCTCAAATGCAATACAACCCACCACATCCAAAGGGATTCAGATATACCTTCCCTATGGAGGTTCCCTATGGAGTCATGCTTCATCATGCTTCACTAGCTCCTCTCTGACAGGCCTAGGGAAATATAGCAGCGATGTTTGAGCCAATTAGAGGAGCTCTGGGCCAACTTTTCGTGAGAGATGAGCCCAGGCCCAGTCCTATTGGCAGACTGGGTAACGGATAACGTCCGACCCACACACATCACACCAGACACACGGAGACGGGAAGGATCCATCTGGGCTGTCCATGGAACTGTCTTCCTTTTCTCCCCCTCTCTATTCACATCTCTTCCTGTCTTTCTCTTCATATAGCAGAGCATCTTCATCTTTCTTTCATCTATCTATGCCAATCTCTCTCTCTCTCTCTCTCTCTCTCTCTTTCTCTGTCTCTCTCTCTCTCTCTCTGATGGGTGAATAACTGGTATAAGTATTTTATCCAAATGAGAGCGTTGGCCATGCTCCCTAGTTAATAAAGCTGAAGCTTCAGTGGGATGAAGGGATGAGGCGACTGACGGATGGAGAGCAGGAGAGCCCAGGTGGAAGGGTGGAGCAGGGTGGAACTTTAATAAGAACTCCTCCTCTTATATCCCTGCTTGTTTTAATATGAATAACGGCTCTGGAATGGGAATGAATTCCTAGCCTACCCTGGCAGCAAGCAGAAGTCATTATTGCTAGAGGAGGGTTGACTGGCAGCCCATATATGCATGAGATCATCTTTGCACAGGAAACAATAATAAACCTGAGAGATGGGAAATAAAACAACAAACAGAAAAAAGACATCATATCATAACCTGATTCCTTCAAAATTGTTTTTCTTTTGCGTGATTCGTCGTCGTCCTCCTCCTCTCTTTTTCTTGTTTTTTTTTCTCTCCTTCTTTCACTCGCTCATCCTAACAAGCGCCTTCTTTCATCAGCCGTCTGCAGCACCCCGTGTGAATGTGCCTCCAGTCACCCCCGGGGAGTCAGAACGGAGAGCGGTGTTGTCTCTCCTCTCCATCTCTCTATCCTGCTATCTCTCCTCCAACTCTGCCTCTCTCTTTACTTTCACTCCTCTACAGGTGGTATTCTCTCTATCATTTGCCCTCCTCCTTATCTATCTTCCTCTCCCCTGTCCTCCACAAACAAGTGTGTATCACTGTTTTGCTCTCTTTTCATGATGCTTTGTATAAAGTTGTTGCTTCATAAGTTTGCAACAACAGTACGTGAAGGAACCTGAGTTTATTGTCCTTATCCACGTCCTGTTCCTGGATAGTGAATGACTTGCTGTTGCATAGGATTGCTTCCAATTTATCTGGGGATTCGATTGTGTCTCTGTGTGAGAGGCGTTTTTTGTGCTGGATGAGTTCTGTACGTTAGATTATGGTGATTTACTGATTAACACAGTGAATCCAGACGCTCTGGCAGACACACATGCACACTAACACACACTAACACACACTAACACACACACAGCCTTTCTCCGTCAGTGATATAATTGGGCCTATACCTCACCAAGGGGAATCTGGGTCACACAAATGCCCATCACCATCTCTTTGATGTGTCATCCCACAGCCCATCCGTTTCCTCGATCGCTGTATACGCATTTCAGGGAAACGTTGGCCATGTCAAAGTGGTAAAGGAATCCATTGTAGATCGTAGGTAACAGTACATTTCAACATGGTAAGCCACTCCATACAGTGGTATCTTCATATTCTGATGATAGGACATGATCTATAGACTGGACCCATAACCCC